>NW_017307287.1:529952-552341 GCF_000935625.1 Nanorana parkeri | reverse complement strand
CAGCAGTAAAGTAAAAAATATATATATATATTTATTACAAATAAAACAAATACTCTCTACTTCATACTTCTATTTTATCATATTTAGGGATGTACTTGGAGGTTTGCCGATGTGGGCTAAAGTTCAAATACTATTCTCTGAACCCCACTGAAGTCAATAGGAGCTAAATCTTTGAGATGAATTCTAGCCATTTTCAAGTATAATAGACAAGGAATTGTCAAATGAGAGACATTGGGAGCTGAGTACTGCCCTGGCGGAAATGTACCAATGCTTAAAGTGAAACACTAAAAATGTAAAATAAATAACGTGCTTGGAGATGCCCTAAACCTGCCTGTAAAATTATGCACCTATAGGATTTATACAAACAAACAATTGGTGGTACATTACATTTTGCTGCTGGCTTTTTTTAAAACAACAAAGGGTCCCCCACAAATCTAAACCAGGCCCATGTGAAGATCTGGTATAGATTCTTGGCAGGTCCCATGACATTTTACAATGTGCCCAAAAACATGGTGATCCCTATAAACCAGATCCTAATGCAGGCATGCAGTCTGGCTGGCCAGGAAAAGGAGGAAGCAGCATGAATGTGTGTTCCTTTTGATCCAGGCCACATGTCCTCAACATGGGGCGCAAACCAGGGGGTATTATGAATTATTGGCAAGGCAAATTGTCCCTATTTTGATAGGGACAAGGGCCTCTTACCTACATCTAGTCACCAAGAGGGTTGGGGGTATGTTGGGGTCCTTATCAGAATCTGAAAGAATAAATCATTTCCTCATCCACAAAGAATTACAATGGTAATAAACACACATTTGAGAAGTTATTTATTGTAAAAAAAAATGTCCCATGGGGAAAATCCATCATCTGTCAAGTCATCCAGCTATGTAGATCCATACTCGTTTACTTTGAATGCTGCTCCCAAATACCCACCAAAACAAAAGCAACAACCCTTCAAGATGATCCCCTCCCATCACACTCTGCAAATGACAGCTCCCATGGCTGGCAGCTGGATTGTAAACAAAGGGACGGGAAGCTGGCTGATGTAATTGACAATATATGGCCATATTTGTTCAATGATATACTCCAGCATCTCAACCTCTTTGTTTGCATTCCTTTGTTTTGAATCTCCTGAACTGCACATACATAGGGGAAGGGGATGTGTCACATGAGCACGAAGCTGTCACATTTAGCAGCAGCAGCCATACCGCTGATAAATTAATAACGTTATGCTGCAGCCAGGTTCAGCTTGGATTGGTGGGCAAATGCCCCATTTACTTTGCCCATTTGCCAAACACCGAACAGTCAACATTCCCACCGAATCCTACATCAGTCCGAACATAAACCTCATCCCTAGTCATAATCAAACCATCATATTCTATTGCAGATTTTAAGATTAAAGTTGATCTCCAGTCAAACAGCTAAATACACATGAAATACATATAGTATATGGGAGCTGTTTTACTTGCCAAATGATTTGTAATTCTACCACTCTGTAATTTACACACATCTGCCACACAGTAGCTGTGTGGGGTAGGAGAGCAGGGGAGTAAACCAGTATTGTCTCTGTTGCAGCACAGTCACACTTATACGTCTCTCCCCCACCCCCAACCTGTGACTGGACAGTGAAAGGATAAGCAACAAACTGATGAGCTCATCTCTCTGTAAATCTTCACTTTCCTCCTATAAGCATGCTCCTTCCCAGCACATGAACTGATTGGCTCATTGTGCTGCTTCTCCCTCTCTCATTCTATACAGGGACTACAACAGCATTATATCTGCTCATTTAAAAAATAAGGCACTGCTTGCATTTAAAAAATAAATGTAATAAGGTTTTAATGAATACAGAGCTGCATTTATTTGTGTATTTTACATCTGCTTGGAGTTCAGCATTAATTCTTATACATAATGAACCATGTGAGGGGCCTCTACAATTAGTTATATTTAATTCTGATTAGAGTTCTGGTAGTTCATTTTGATTTTAAGTGGTGCATGATATAGTTCTTGATATACGAGGTAAGAAAAGATATACATACAGTATAGCAAATGATTTAGAAAATACACGAGGCAGCCAATTATCACAATCATGGTGCATTACTGATTAAAAATGTATTTAAGCGTTGAGTTGACCTTGTGTTAGATTTATCAGACAGTGTTCTTTTAATAAGCAGAAGGGCAATCATTTTAATTCATTTGTTTTTCTGCTGAGTAAGAGTTTTGGCAAGCTAGATCTTTTTGTCTTTTCTCTCCTTCACCTAAGCACTTTGCTGAATTGGAACATCCACTGAATATAATTTTCTAATCTGCTTATCAGTGTCAATTTTCCATTCATTTCTCAATTTTGCCTAGATCACCAGTTAACATTTCGTAGAATTAAAAAAAAAATCTGTGCTATTTATTGGAATTTATGGCTTGAAAAATAAATGATTACATGTCACTATGTAGAAACCATACTAGAATGTCAAAAATAATAATGTGTTTGTTGTTATTGCAAACCTATAGTCAAGCTAACACCCAACCCCTCCAATTCTAATCACCTTACCCACTCTTTGTAAAAGAAAAGCTATTAGTTACAAATGCCAAGGCAGATGGCCATGTGATCTTACCTGAATGGCAAGGTTAGAGTTAAGGCAGAGCTACTGACAAGCTTAGCTTAAGAAAAGTTCCTTCAGCCTCTTTGGGTGAGATTGTGTCATACTGTTTTAATGTAAGCTGTGTTTTCTGCAGGTTAGGAATTTTATTTATTTTTTACTATTTACTAGGTCAACAGGTGATTGGCGGTCAAGATGAAGGGTTGTTATTTTGACTTCAGTTGTATTTTTTTCATATTAAGCTTAAAAAGATATAACATATTTAAAATCCAGGAACCCATTTTGTTGCCAACATAATTTCCATTCTATTTTTCACTGTGATATTTTCTGGAGCTAAAAAAAGAGGAGCTAGATTGATTCATTGCTTTTTGAGTGAGAGATAACATGAAGATCTTCTTTTTCCTGGTAGTCTTTTTATATGAAGTCAAAGGGAATTATGTTCTTTGTTAATGATCCTCCATCCCCATGCAGGTGCAACATAAACATTAGTGTAGCCAGTTACAGTAAGGACATGAGCTGCATTGTAGTAGGAGTGGCAATGTTACATTTAAATGATCAATAATTTAAAGGCGAGATTAAATACATTTGCCAGTAACATATCAGGTCTTCTTTATATGTATGGGTTTCAATGCTGATGCTTTATGCCCTTTTTACAGTTTATTTAACATGTATTTTACAAATAGATTACTTAGTAGACCTACTTAATAGATTATTTTACAAATAGAATATTTAATAATGGATGCACACACAACACTGGGGTTCCACAGCATTATAGGTTTTCTGAAAAGACTTCCAGATGGCCCTTTTCTGATTGAATCTCAATATGACTACATATGAACAGAGCATGCAGGGGAAATCACTCTTCTGAATCATTCAGCTGTCCATCTGTAAAACTGGACTAGACATATAGGCCTTTTTTTGGCCTCTTTTTTAAAAGTTAAGATTAGTCCAATAAATGTGTGAAAAGTAGCCTAGAGCTTTACATACTGGCTGGAAAAATTAATGATTAAAGATTCATAACTTATATTTCATTGTTTAACTGATTCAAATAATGAAAACATACATAACTGACATAAAAGTAACCTTAACCAAAATAAATAAACTATATACAAAACACTATACAATTAATTTAAGGAGAATATTAAAACAATTATTATAATTCCTATATGACCTTGGATCCACCTATGAAATGGATTTTACCCTTTACTGATCATGGTCATTAATTTACATATACAAAGGGTCAAAAGTCTCCTATGCCTTTACCTGCCCCTACCTGTGCAGTAAGAGGGTTGGGAATGCTACTCTTAGCTTTACTCAAATACTGGCAACATGCACCTTTCTATTGTTTAATAGGGAACATGTTTTGCATTATTGGATGCAACAGGGGGTGTACAAGAGGTAAAAGAAAGTAACTGAATATATTTACCTATTTAGAATGGCAGATTTTTTTAACTCCGCAGGAACTCAGAACAGACTTTGAGGGGGAAAAAATCAGTGGGCAACTTGTGGTTACCAAAATGTTTTTCTTAACATAATAGTGGGAATAGATAACATCAAAGCAACAATGTTTTACTATTAATTGAGTTGCAATTGCAGCATGCATTTTACATTGTTTCAGTTTAGTTTGTAACACCATGATTTTGCTTCATGCCTCACAAGTTTGCTCTAACAGAACCATGGTATGTTATACAAGTGGCCTTGAATGATTTCTCTTTGCCATATACAATATTTATTGCTGAACCTGATTTCATTCCTCAAATGCAGTACAGCCTGCATACTGGCAAAATGCAGATGGAGAAGTGTTTTTATTCAGCTGAATGGATTACATTATCTTTTGTCATAGTTGTGTGCATATAAATGGTTTTACACTGTTCCAAGATTTAAAACAGTTTGTGCAACATTTTCACTGCATGAATTAATACATAAGTAACCTGCTAAAAGCTTTTGGCAAAATATCTACATTTAGTAATTTCATTTTCAATAATGTATATGTGTTTTCCCTTTAAGCTTTTAATTCCCTGTGGTCTTCTATAGTCAAATATATTCCATTTTTTGTTTGTACTTTAAATTATGGCATTAGTACTTTGGAGTTAAGTGAAGCACAATGATTTTCACTAAAATAAATCAAGTAGACTTTATAGAATGACTAGTTGTTGTCATTATGCTTAGCATTAATCTTTTTACACAGCTCTAATTGTCATATTTCACATCTACATTTTATTAACCATCTTGAAAAACTGAAAAGAAAACATAAAAAAAAACGTAGGACTATGTTTGGCTCTGAATCACCCATACTGATAATTACTATTATTATTATTTGTTTCTTCTATTCAAACTTTTCAAAAATTGCAGCTTTTAAATGTGATCTTAAAATTACTTGAAAGATAGCATAACATGTAGCAACATTAGTGTTTTTATACCATGCCAGATTGTAGTATATGAAACCCAGGCATGACCAGTTTAAAAGACTGTCTGACCTTCATTCAACAAATTGACAAGAAACATGTGGGAAATCATAGCAACAGATAAACTTGAGACATTGCCAGTGAATAGGCTGTTCACTTTGCAAGGGGATTTTTACTTTGCAAGGGGATTTTCCCTTGGCTTAGTGAACGCTGTGAAACTGCTGACTTCCATCATCCAATTATGTGCAAGCAAGAATACTTTATTTTCCTTGCATGTGATTGGGTATTCTTTGTAAAATGAACTTTTATCAAATTCACTAAGCTACGGGAATATTTTGTTGCTGAGTGAACATCCTTTTTGACTCTAGTAAATCAACCCCTAAGTCTTTCTGTCTTATATGACTTGTGTGAAAAAGTGTATTTCCACCTTTGCAGTCAAATTCAAGAAAGCCCCACTATATGTTTGTTATGTGTTCCGATTCTAACAGCATACCTAAAAATGGTTAAAAAAATATTTCTTACCTTTTTGATGTGTCTGCATAGCAGGCTTCTCTCTCAATAATCAAACTGACAGGACACTCTGTCTGTCCACATAGAAAGACTAAGTACAATCTGAGCTTCCACTCATTAAAATATAATGTGTCTAAATCTTTAACCCTATCTTAGGACAGACATTGTTCAAATGTTACAAGTGAAAATAAAATATTCCCGAACAGTAGAGGCAGGGTTCATTATGTTTCCATGCCTAGCCCTCTTTCCATTCCAGAGCAAAACGCAGTACAGAGAACAACAGTTCCATTAAAATTGGACATGTACTGTGCAAGTAGCAATTAAAAAAAGTTAAGTTATGCTATGTGAATGAGAGTCAGGTAACAAATATAAAATAGGTGTTATCCCAATATGGCTGCAAAAGAGGAAATATGCAGTAAGGCATTTGACCCTTCACACATTCTGCTTCTGTTCTGTCCTTCCAAGCTCTTTAGTGGATCTTCAAAGTACAGCATGCATGAATGGGGTCCTTGAACAGCAACGCTCACCTTTCCAAATGTTTACTTTTCTCATAAATAGTATCTGCTGGCATCAAAAATCTGTCATTTTCCATGTGTATGCTTGGTTTATGGGATCAGCTTTAAAAACCCCTAATCTTCTCAGTAATATAAGGAATGTATATTTTGTACTTGAATTAAAAAATAGAGTAACGATATGGGTGATAGGATAGATAGATAGATAGATAGATAGATAGATAGATAGATAGATAGATAGATAGATAGATAGAATTGCTGCTTCAGTTATTTAACTGCATAATATACTTTTTGCACACTGTCAAACAGGTCAGAACATTTGTAGGAGGTGTCTTGATATGTGTTTCTTTTCATGAAATAAAACTACTGCACATCAAAAATTGTTTGATTGACAGCCCACATGAAAGATCAAAATAGATCAAGCCCCTGAAATAGTAAGAGTCAGCTGAAACTAGGCCTGAGGCATTTTGGAGTCTACCACACAATGTTGTGATGCAAATATTTATAAGTCCTATCCGTTCACGTAGATTTAGTCTTTAAAGTCTATTTTAATAGTTAATAAAGGACAAAAATATGTATTGATATAACCAACACGTTGATTTTAAACTAGATTGTTTTACCTTATTCATTTTCTTTTTTTGTTTTCCTAATTAGTGAAAAAGTCCATAGATTTTAAATCTAGAGGATTTAAATTGTTTCCAGGCAAAGACCTCAGCAGCAAGTTTTCTATCTGTGAGTGTAACCATTTTGTTCCTCTTTTGGTGCAACATTGACCTCTTGTGTCTGTATTTGTTTTTGGAAATTGAGATAAAACAGCATAAGGTGACTGTATATTTTTATGTAAATTTCAAAGCTATATGAAACATGTAAGATTGTATCTATTAATGGTATCAGTGTTCCCTTTGACATACATTTTGTGGATATTAAAAGGCATCAAATTTCACATTATAAGATGACCTAAATTATTGTTATATATCTATTTTTATGAAAATAATTGGTTCAAATTAAATTGTTGACGCCAGCATTGATTTCATAATATCATAAGACATTGAACGTCTTTTTATATGCAATTATTAAACCTGTACTGTGACATATAAAACCAGAAGACTTTTTTTGCTGACTTGCAGATCCTACAGTTTCCTAAATGTCTGCAATAACTCAGAATGGGACAGCTAAGGGTCTAGGAGGAAAGGAGGGTGGTTAAAAAAATTATGCATATCATGTACATGCTGACATTATTTGACAAACATTTTGTAGCCTGTGGTGCTGCCTTACACCATGCTGTGGTGCATTTTTACTTGCATTGAATATGCTGTTATAAAATGCAGCATGTTGGATTTTTTTGCCAGTTCACAGCAATGTATTACATTACTGTAAACTGGCACCATTTAAAACAATTTATTTTTTCAAACTTCCAATGCATGTTCAGCCGACCCGAAGTGCAGAAGAAGTTCGACTCAGCCGATCCAACATCTGGATCTGCTAAGCCGAATCTTCGGCTGGCTACTCGCTGCTGTTCAGTCTATTCTCATAGATGCTGAACAGCAGTGAGTGAATAGCCGAATGCCGCCGAGCGGCATTCGGATCGGCTATTTTGCTCGGTACCTCTGTTGTACCGAGCAGAATAGAAAAATAGTTTAAAAAGTAGAAAAATAATATAGAAAACGATTGGGCGGAGCAAGGAGTGACAACTAGCTACACCCAACTATTTTCTATTGGCCGGGCAGTTCTGCTGCCGTCAGAATAAAAAAAAAACATCATAGGAATGCAAATCTACATTCCTATTGGCTATTTCACTTTGCAATAGCCAATAGCAAACTAGCTATTGCACCCGCCCTCTGCTGCTGTCAATCACTAGAGGGGATCCCCTGATGGAGAACTTCAGGTCCCCTCTGCTGATTGACATCAGCAGTGGGTGGGTGCAATAGCTAGTTTGCTATTGGCTATTGCAAATTGAAATAGCCAATCGGAATGTAGCTATGCATTCCTATGGTGTTTTTCTTTTTTATTCTGACGGCAGCCAACGGCTCCGATGTCAGAAAAAAAAGACAACAGAGCAGGGAAAGGTTTACTCTGCTTGATTGAGCAGAGTAAAACTTTCCTGGAGAAAGTGTTTCTCTCCCAGGCGGCCGGGAGCAGCTATCTAATAGCGGGAGACTCCCGGAGCATCCAGGAGAGTTGGACTATCTGGAGCTCAGCGTCCCTGGTTACCTGGTAACCAGGGACGCTGATCAGTCTGTGCAAGTGGCCGGAGCCAGCAGTCATTGGCCGTTCGGCCAGCTTCGGCTTTCACCTCGGGTCAGTCGAGCCGAAGCATATGCCTTCGGCCGACTTCTGGAGCTAAACGGAACTGAACTAGAAAGTAATAGGTAATCCAAAAATGTAGAATATGTACCAGAGCAAGGTGTAAGGATAAATCATCCAAAAGGAAAATGTTCTGGTAACAACTAAGATGGCAATTTTTCTCACTTCTCACTGGGGACATTTCCTCTCATTTCCTGTTGTGTCTTCAAGACTGCGAAGGGAAATTCTCCTTAGCAGTACAGCATACAATAACCTGATATGGGTTTTAACCCTTCCCTACTCTATCCAGAGATCAAAAAGACATTTTGGCTTTACATACACTGTACAAGTACCTTTAACTAGAAATATATATTTTTGGCCATATAGTGTATATATAAATTTCTTATGGGCATAATTGGATGTTTAAAGCAAATTTCACTTTGCCTCACTTCAGTGCAGTAGATCACCCCCTAGTTGAGAACCTCAGAATGGGCATCCCCTAGGGGGTAACTATCTTCAATCAGATTCTTGTGATCTCAAAAGAGCTAATCTTTTTAGCAGCCTACATATCTTAAAAATATTTTATAATCATATCTGTTTATCATTCGAAAAATCATTCTCACAACATTCCATTTGTTTCACTGAATTCATGCTAAATTTAGAGGGGGCACAGAAAAAGAGAAGTAAAAGCTGCTTTTTTTTTCTCAAAATATTTTTTATTGTGTTGTGTTTTTTATTGTGTTGAATATTGTCAGGTTACAATATTATGCATTGTATGGTTGCATCAACATTTTTTCAAATTAAATTTTTTCCCTTTATGTGCATATAATTATCCAAAACATCTTGAACATTGCTATCTAAAGCTCTTTTCCTGATCACGACTCTGTGGGAGACCTCAAGTTTGGGGGTCACTTTGTCTGTGTGCTGTTCTATAGTATGTCTGTGAGCTTTTCTATCTTGGTGGCTGAGTGTCTTCGTATACCCTCCTGTTAAGTGCTCTTGGAGTATGTTGTCCCCTGTTTAATGCTTTGCTCTAGATAGCTTTCGCCATCCGGTCAGTGTCTCCAACCTGGTCATGACCAGTTGTGTCCAATCAAAAGTTATTATTAAAACAAAACAGAACATATAATAACATAATATAACATAAGACTGGAACCAGTTCAGTCAAGACTCACCGACTTCCCACTCTCTGCCTCTCCATATTTTTCCTGCGTGTCTTTCTGGTAGCCCTCCCCCCTCATACTCTCCATTCCATCGGGAAATGTAACCATCATACATGTTCATGATAACAGTACTACTATAGGCCGTGTTTACACAAGTACACGGGGTATGCTGGAGTTGCCCCCCTGTTGATCCCTGACACTCTGGCAACCATCGGTTGGAGGAGAAACTGTGGTTCCCGTGGTGGTGGCTAGACGTCCTAGGGAACCCTGCAGTTCCCCCTCCAGATACCACACTGAATACCTAAAGGGGAGAACTATTTTGTGAATCAAAGTAGCCCTATATTGAGTCAATATAAAAGGGCTCCATCGGTCAAAGAATCTTGTTGTTGCTTTATCTCCGTCCAGGATAGCCTTCAGTCTCTCCTGCCACATATTTTTTTCAAGGTTTCCAGTAATTGGTGAAAGTGAGGAGGATCAGGGGGTAGCCAGGACTTCATCAGTACCCGCCTAGCCATTAAGAGACACATTTGTAGCCACAGCCACTTGGTCCTGGGCACGGGCAGGTCTGCTTCCCAGTAACTAAAGAGACATAACCAATGTTGACATGGCAACTCAGTTCCCACAATCCCAGCTACTCTCCCCTTGGTGAAACTGAATTGGTTAGGATGTATAATACCTGGCATTATTCCTGCGAGGCAGTCTGCCAAGATCTTGGACAAGATCTTCACATCTAGGTTGATTAGCGATATAGGTCTATATGACCCCGGTTGTGTCAGATCTTTTCTGGATTTCGGTAAGACTTTGATATATGCCTCATTCCCTGTAGGTAAGTATCTGCTATCTGTCCATAATTGGGAGTATAACTTGCCCAAGGTCGGGAGAAGGTCTGGCTTTAAGAATTTTAAGAATTCCGCTGTGTACCCGTCTGGTCCTGGTAATTTACCCCCCGCTATGTGAGAGATAGTGGAGGCAATTTTTTCCTGGGTGATCATGGTGTTCATGATATCCAATTGTGATTCAGATGTTTTAGGGAGAGTGATTGAGTCTAGGTATAGTTGTGCCTCTGGTGACAGAAGTTGTAGAGAGAATTATAGTATTCCCCCAATAATGTGTTAATGATTTGTGGATGTGTGAGCTTCCTATTACTGGTGTCCACTAGGGAGTGCATTTGGGAAATAGGTATATTTCCTCTCGCTAAATTGGCCAACATCTTGCTGTACTTGTTTCCATACCTATGGAATTGTAAATCCCACATGGATTTGGAATATATCTCCTAATTGTCCAGTCTGGTCTCGTATTCCCCCTTTGCCCGGATCCACTTGTCCTGCAAAAGAGGAGAGGGGCGATCTCGAAATGCAGAGTAGGCCTGTCTCAGTACTCCACTGGCCCTGTAAAATTCTATAGTTACTGCCTTAGATTTTCTGTGGACTTCTGTGGCATAATTATCCCCTCAAAAAGGCTTTACTGGCTTCCCAGAATGTGACAGCAGAAGCGACAGAGCCCCCGATGCAATCCGCATATTCTCTCCAACTTGTGCTTATGAAGTTTTGGAAGGACGTGTCCTTCAGCAGGTGGGAGGGGAATCTACAAATCCTGGCATCCCCCCAGGCAGCGTAGACTGAATTGTTATTGCAATGGGAGCGTGGTCGGAAATGACCATATCGTGTATGGTAGGTTTGGTCACTTTAGAGAGTAGGGCCGGGGAGCAAAACAAATTGTCTATACGGGATAGGAAAGCATGTACATGTGAGCAGTGGGTGTATTCCCTCCCCTCTGGGTTATGTATTCGCCATGCATCCTTCAGGGACAGCATGTTTAGGTGCGCCAAAGCAGTAGGGAAATCTGAAGGTTTCGAAATTCCCATACTCTTTGCCGACCGTCTGTCCTCTACTTTAGAGACCACATAATTCATATCTCCCCCAACTATAACGTTAACACATCCTTCTTGGGCAATATCTGCAGTGAGTTCCTGGAAAAAAGCCTGTGGGGGTGAATTTGGTGCATATATATTGTAAATTACATAGTCAGTGTCATATATTCTGAAATGTACTCGAGTTTGGTGACCCTCCGTGTCGTGGGATGAATTGATTATGTGGAGAGGTAATGTTTTTCTAAAGAGTATGGCCATTCCCACCTTCTTCCCCACAGCGGGAGATCCAAACAACTCTCCCACCGAGAATTTCCGAAGGCGTGGTATGTCTCAGTCGGAGAGGTGCGTCTCCTGCAGTAATGCAATGTCTATCTTCAATTTAGCCAAATGGCGCAGCACCTTGGATCGCTTTTGGGGAGATTGAAGGCACTTCACATTGCAGGAAATCACTTTAAATTGGAGTAAGGTAGTCATCTAAGTTCCCTAAACAGGTGGCTGAACAATAGGTGTAATACCAAATCATTGTTACAATACCCAAGATCACCTTGTCCGATGCAGACTTCCTTGGCAGAGGGGTGGTGAGGCTACCGGAAGAGGACAGGGTGTCTAATGACCACGGTGAGGCGAAGCCGATTCGTTGGTTGGAGTCTAAGAAACATAGTAAACAAATAATCAATAAGCAATGAACAACTAAAATAAGCATAGACAGCTTGCTGTAATTCAAATACGTGCATACTACAAGAAGTTACTTCCTTTTTTCCCACCTGCACATATCCCACATTTTGCTCTACACAGGACTGTCATTCAGATGGTAAATAATTGTACACAAACCATTAACAAGATGGGTGAGTGCTACCCGATGATTGAGGTAAAGAGATTACTGGTCATAAGGTAGTCACTCAAAACATGGGTTATTAAAGAGCGGGGATAGGTTGGGAGCACAGGGTAGGCAACGCCTCGGCTTGATAAGACTCAGGCAGGCCTACCATTCTCAGGTTGTTACGCCTGGATCTGTTCTCCAGGTCATCTAGTCTCTCCATCATCACAGTCTGCTTCTTGGCGCCCTCTCTTATGTGCGTATGGGCCTGTGCCAATTCATCCTCTAGCAAAGCTATTCGGATCACCTATGCGTTGCGATTGTGCCAGTATGTCATGGCGTAATGAGCGAATACCCTGGAAAACGGCCGAGTCCACCGCCTCTTGTATCGTCGGTTTGAGTAACCTCGCCACTGCCTTTGCTATGGATGCAGGATCTGTTGTTATTTCCTCCTCCGATCCCAATCGGCTCCATCGAGGTGGGTGCCCGCGTTAGCAGTACCTCAGATGCGCCACGATCCAGGGATGCGGCCTTCTCGTCTGCCCGGGTCCCCGCGCAAGAGCGAGTTTGGCTTCTGGCCACAAACCTGTTCATGCAGGATGTCACTGGCTGTAAGGGAGCAGGTAACCTGTGCTTTTTCCACTTGGTTTGTGGTTTTGTATGCTGATTTTAGTCCCTTGGAGCCGAAGCCCGTTACATGTGCAGCCGCTGCGGTGGGCGCCGGAAACCTGAAGTCTAAAAGCTGCTTTAAATGCCCTTTTATTCTGCACATATAGTCTCTGAATTGTCTACAAAAGCAAAGACATTTTAATGAAGGTTTATTCCACTAGTTCTAATGAAAGAGGTTCTGAATGAGATTTCCTGCTTGCTGGGGGATGTTTTCTGCTTGATGTTTTGGGAACCAATACAGTATCCATTAACATGTAGCAAATTAATACATACAGGTCTATTCACTGAAGGGTGAATGGTTTGGAGAAGACAGAAGAAGTGAAAAATCTGGGCCAAAATTGATGATTTGGAAAAATCCCCCAATTCAGCTCACTTTCCAGTTCAGCTATGTTGTCCTAGATTGTTCACTTCTCCTGCCTACTTCAAACTCTTCACCCTTTTGTGAATAACCCTGATAGTATTATTGATAATAATGTCTAAGCTAAAAAAGGGACAAACCTTGAGGTACATGCTTTGGTGATAAAGCTGTTCCAGTCTTTAATTGCAAAATTATTATGTAATAGTCACAGTTGTGACTATGACAGTGGCATGTGCTGACAGAGATGAGTCAGATTTATACCCCTCAGGCATGCTCAGGTATATTTGTACTTCATAGACAGAAATGGGATATGACTGACCAGTTCTGTTATGTTGCACTCTACTGCCTGCTGGACTGCACAGTCCTATTTAGATGAACTGTGCAACTGCTATAACAGAGAAGAAGTGGTGAAACTGGAAGGTGAAAAGTGGTGAAGTGGATACAATGGAGGTTATTAGTACAATTATCTATCTGTCTATGTGTATTTCTGTCACTTTGAAAAGTTCAAGAGTTAAAGCTACACTTAAAATTATGAACATGTTTTGGGTGAATTTGTGCAAAGTGTTGATGAATTGTTTGTTTCCATATTTCATCACATATTTCAACAGTATTAGTGTTACTTCCTGATCATTATATCCCCCTCTTTTTTTCATGTATTCAAGTTGTTCAAATGGTATTCCTCCATTTAAAATCTAGAACTCGATTCTCACCTCTGTATTAACTGTTACATTAGTATGGTTGAATGTAAAGTATTTGTCCAGCCAAAGCATTTTTTCTTTGGTTTTTGATAGAGTTGGGAAGACATAGAACCACCCTCAGGTTTTACTGCTATCCATGGCTCCTTTAGATTAGTTTTCCCTTCCACTCTTTCTAGGTAACAACGATTTTACCAGACCAGAAGTGAGTGCAAATTTGCAACAGGGACACAGACAGGTAAAAAGCTAATAAGGGTTCTAGGCTTCCCCTATTCTACTAAGAAAAAGATCTCTGTGTATGCTGCCAAAGATTTACCCCAATTTTCTGTTTGGTGCAAACGTTGTCACTAGGACAGGGTGTGATGGGCAATCTTACAAAACACAAAAATTCCCCAGCCCCAACCTGCCAGCCAGCCTGCAACCAAACAAGTAGCCCTGTCAACAGTATGCGTTAAAATCAGAGGTTTTAGTTGCACAAACTTTTGGCCAAAAATATGTAGAAGCCACACTGCCGCGCCAAGGCACCTCCGCAAAGTGTGGTCCTAACTCTATGTATCTGAGTCCCCAAGTGTGAGCATATTAATGAAGTCGATAGATTGCATGCAGGTGTATCTGGAGGTAGCCTACTCCTCCTGATAAGGTGCAGGGACGCACTAGGGGCCCAGCAACCAAAAATGCACGCTGGGACCCCAGTGCATCCCCCTAACCAAAAATAGTCAAACTGTGATGGGCAATCTCTCTAACTGATTCCTTGATAGTAGTAAAAATTGGGACAAGTGTTCTAACCCTCTTCTCTATGCTCTCCAAAACAAAACTAAAAACGATCAAGCTTGACATACACTTTAACCCTTGATTTTTAGAGAAGAAATTAACTCTGTAAGCTGTGGCCAAAAAAACAGGCAGCAGGCTAAAGGACTACTCAACAGTGCTGCCTATGATCTCCCTAAAGCTGATCTTTTCCTCAATTACTTATCTTGCTTTGTTCTGCACTGTGTCTCTCTGTGGAGGCAGTTGTTTTGGTAAAGCAGAGGGTTTTGCTTCCCCATGTTAGATCCTGCAGTGAGCAGCACATTAGTTAAATCAGCAAATCACTCACAAAATTGACTGATAGTAACAGTCAGAAGCAGTAGTGCCTCAGATATCACACTGCATATATAAAACTATGAGGCTGTTGGAACATGAGCCCCTAGGCATCCTCACATACCAGAAAGTGTACTGCTATTTAGGACAAAATATGGATTTTTGGGGGGATACTGCTTAGGCTAAATTAACATTTCTAAATGTTTCCTTTATTATAGCAAATCTACTTTTTTGAGTTCAGGTCCACCTTAACAGTGAGACTACATAATACATTTTTTTGTGTTTCTGTTCAGAGGGCTCAGAATCAAGGCACATATATTTGTAAATATTTGAAAACACTATTGATTGTATATGTCCTTAGCTTAGTTTGTAAACCTCTTACAATTCTTATAAAAGCCTTGCAGTTTTATGGTCCTCTTTTTCATTAACGTTGGGCAACTATTTTAAACCATGTATGTGTAATGGACAGGCTAAAAATAGATTATTATTTTGGTAGTCAGTTTGATTGGCCCATTTTTAACAATTTATATTACAGAGATCTTAATAAACCCAATAATGTAAGGACAACTAATTATTTTGAAACATTTTGTAATAGCTTGATTTATGCTGGAAAATTGATCTTAAAGACGTGTTACTTGAATAAAAAACATTGACACTAAGTTATTATATTATCTAAAAATATTACGTTGCACTAAGAGTAGCAGAATTACCTAATAGTAATTTCTCTAAAAAGTACATGGCTTTAGGAAATTGAGCAACTGCATTATGAAAATGAAACACTCTAAAAGCTTTGATGCAGATATTTTGAGAGGTATAAAGTAGTAATTAGATTGGGAAGTTACTTATGATAAATAGCACTGTTTTGAGAATGTATGCACCTACATTTTTTGGAAGTAAGGACTAGAGGAAGTTTGGTACTGCTGTTGGAAAACTTCTCAAATACAGCTCACTTCCCAGTTCAGCTACGTTGTCCTAGATTGTTCACTTCTCCTGCCTTCTCCAAACTCTTCACCCTTTTGTGAATAACCCTGATAGTATTATTGATAATAATGTCTAAGCTAAAATGTTTATTAATCTTTTTAATGTGTGTTAAGGTCCAGTTGAACACTTTGTATTTATGATCGTAATGCAGTCAGCCTGAAAGTACTGTAATAAATATGCTGCTCATTTAGGTTTGCTTAGTTGCTATGTGCTGCAGCAAGGGCTTAAATACCCTGTGCGGGCAGCACTTTGGAGAGACCAGACTACAGCTCTCATACACAACAAAACAGCCACACAATCCTAAATGCTCCCTGAGAAATGATGTTGATTGGAACAGTGTGCAGGGGGCTTGTCAGATAAATGAACACCATGCCACTACCACTGTGAGAGCAGAGGTCAAACTCTCATGCACAAAGGGGTCTATTCACGAAGCAGCCAAAGGATCTAGCCATAGCTTCGGCTGATCCTTCGGCTAGCTTCGGCCCCAGGACCTCTTCGGTTCAGTAGAACCGAAGGGCTGCTGTACGGGCTATTCACAATAGCCTGTACAGCTCCCGAACTTAGCCGAGCGGCTCAGTCGAGCCGAAGGCATATGCGGCTGAGCCGCGCTGAAAGCCGAAGCTGGCCGAGTGGCCGGCCATTGGCCGGCCGACAGCCTGCTTCTGACAGCTGGGCGAAGCCAGCCGTTATCTTACGGCTGGCTCCGGTCACTTGCACAGAGATCAGCGTCCCTGGTTACCAGCTAACCAGGGACACAGATCTCCAGACAGCAAACTCTCCCGGGCACTCCGGGAGTCTCCCGCTCCCAGGCCGCCAAGGAGAGGAACACTGCTTCTTCTGTTTTTTCTTTATTCTGACACGGAGCCGTGTCAGAATAGAAAAAAAAATGTTGTCCATAGGAATGCATTGCTAGATTCCTATTGGCTATTTCAATTGCCTCCGTGTCAGAATAAAGTTAAAAAAAAAGAAAAAGCAGTGTTTCTCGCCTGGGCGGCCAGGAGCGGGAAACTCCCGGAGCGCCGGGGAGAATTTTTGTTTTCTTTTTTTTGATGGCAGCAGAACAGCCGGCCAATAGAAAACTATTGGGCGGAGCTAGCTGTCATTGCTAGCTGTCATTGCTGTAATTGATACAGTGTATGTATAGGCAATCCTTTTCTATTTCACTTTGGATAGAAAAAAGAAGGACTAGAACCCCTATCATGTTTTTATTGCTGAGTGTTCAAGAGGGAAAGCAGAACATTAAAAAGTCCAAATTAAATTTTATTCAGAAAAAAGGAGAATCTGAGAGTTACAGATAGTCCTAACAAACATTGTAAGCACCTGATTAAGCTATTAAGAAAATTAAAATGATTTGGGCAGGTGGGGGGACCATAGAGTGTTTCCATTAGATATCATGCCCTCTACACCTTTGCTGTAAAATTTGTAAAACCCCTACTGGATGTTTGTTATGTGTCCCCATTCACAAAGCATACCTAAAAAAAAATTACCTATCTTTCTAGTTTGGAGTGGGTTTATAGATAAAACTCTATAGGCATCTTATATTGTTTAGAATAGCTTGCAATGTGCAAAATGGAGACAGACTGAAAGTTGTTTAAAGGTCCATTACCATACAATGTACCACCCAGACCTTAAGATTTTTAACCCTTTCTTATGACTGACAGCGTGCACATCTAGTTTATTACTGATAATGAAGATCTGCCAGCACAGTACAGACAGGGTTAATTATGGTAAACATAACACCACAGCCACCTCCTTAACATCATATAGAAGATGAAAACTAAGTAAGATTTTTCAGCAAGTGAACAACAAACAAAAAAAAGTAAGAATAACTTTTAAAAAATACTGCTAAGTGAATGGAATCATCTACAAAATATAAAGTAGGCATTTTGCCAATGTAGCTACACTTTACATTGTATACACTTTAACTATTTCACTACCACTCTCAACCTAAACTTTTTTTGTCATTTTGACATCGATCTGCATTATTCGATAGTTTTCCTTTGGCAGCATGATTTTTGACTAGAGATGCCCAGATGCCAGTTCAGATACCAGTGCGGATACTTGGCATTTTCATGAGAACTACCAGGGTTGCAATAAACAAAATGTATCAGTACTTGTACCTTTGAGTACTTGGACAAGAATCAGTACTTGCACTTGAAAAAATGGTATGGTATTTATTTATATTTATTTATTTTAAAAAAATCATACATTAAAATAGTGATGCACAAATCCCAGGAGCTCTGTGTGCTCCCTAAAAATGACAGCTGCCTCCTAACTTTTGAATTTTTCTCTAGTCTTGGAGCCGGAAAAGTATCTGTACATGTATTTGTACTTGCATCAAATACGTACTTGGTATTTGAACATCACTATTAGTGACTAAAGTTTCAAAGTTTAATTTGATATAATATCAGATTTTAAGACTACTTACAATCTTTAAGAGTGATTCAAAATAGTTTTTAGGACATTTCCATTAAAAGTGTATATTTTATAAAGTTGCAGAATCTGTCCTGATGGATGGAAATTGTATTATCAATCTCTTATTTTCCCTTTAGCTCTTATTGGGTCTGAGAGGCATATTTATAAAGCAGTATATGTGACATTTACCAAAAATGTACTGCCAGTGAATAATTTATTGTTATTTTAAAACTTATGCACCAGAAAGACTAAGCTGTGAATGTCAAATTCACTGCTTTATAACCATGCTCCTTAATGTCTTACCAGTTAAGCAATGAAAAGGTAGAGTGGACATCATTGTTGGGGTGTGTTTAGAGCATTCGTTGGCCTTGATTTGGCCCTAAACATAATAATAGATTCTGGCTTTCAATGCAATTGTGAAACAAAGGTCTTTTTTACATAGGTGTTTAAAGTTAAAACTGAAATGTAAAAATGCAAGCAAGGACGGTTTTTCTTTATTCACATAAGTGACATACTATGGGGTCTATTTATATAAAAGTTGCATATTTTATTCATCCATTGAAACTGCAGGCAAGTTCATTATGTGCATGTTAACCAGCTGCTGTGAGAATGGGAAAAAACAAATGTTTTTATTGTCATTTTTTTCTTCTAGTCAAATGTTCTTTAATAGGTTTATTCATTAAGAAAAAGGTGAATCAGGAAAATACCACATTATGGCTACTAGATTAAGCTGTTCTTTATGAGTATACCAACTGAACAACATTCTGCTAGAAGGGAATTTACACTAAGCACATTATTTATTGCCCCATTCTCACACCGGCCAGTTAACCTGTATGTACTTGCATGTAACTGTAATTTCACTAGATGAATAAGCTATACAAATGCAATAGCCCCTCATGTCTCTTCTGCAATAAAGGTTTTTTACCCTTCTGCTTGCAATCTTCTTTACTGTGTACATCAAGCTGCATATGTGGAGCTTAGTGTACATTCCCAGCATCAGCTGAGTGCCTTAATGAATTACTGCCTATGCTCTTGTGTGGGAGTTACGCTATCCAAGGCCATCTAATTAGGAGGGCCAAGGACACAAAGAAGCTAAGAGAAAACATTACACTACTGGAGCAGATATATAGTTTAGTTCTGCTTTAAAGGAGGTATTGGAACTCAATCCAGCCACCATATACAAAGTATGAGAGAGCCATGTTGAATGTAAGAATTTGGTAGGGTGGCTTTGCATTTCCTTTGCGGTGTAAGGCAGCAACAAAGTGTGACCCAATCTTTACATCTTTGCATACAATATGTGTATCACACTTTGCCTTTGACCTATTTATACAGGTGATAACCTCCACCATAAGAGAGCTTGCAATGCAGTTGGAATGCTCTCCCCATTACTTGGGTCCTGAATGTGTTTTTGCAATCAGCACCCCTTCAATTTCTTTTCAGTAATTAAGCATTGGTAGACATGAATTAGAAGTTCAAAACATTCTAGTGGGCAACTATGATTGTTTACTTTCCAGTACCCCACCACAGTTGATTCATTTCATGTCACATATGTTTTATCTGAATTTGTCAAGTGGGAAAGCTCCATTTAGAAAAAAGCAAGTGGCACAAGGTACAAAAATGTATAATTACATGCAATGTCTAAATAGCTTATGATGTCGATTACTAGATCTCTGTGGGGAAATAGAGAATCCCTAGCTGGCTGTCGAATTTAGAAGGAAAACATGACTAATATGCACTTTGCAAATGTTTAGCCTGTCATTTCATTTTACATAGTACATATATATTTCACTTCTAAATTTGTCCCAAGGCAGAACAAAATGCTAATCATTTTATATATTTTTTAATTTAGTCTCTGGCTCTGCCATGTAAATTATTAGCTAATTGCAGAGAGGTCCCATATATATTCTAAGTATTTTATTTATGGATTTTCATGATAATAAATCATATTTTTATATGATATGTGAAAACTTACTTTTCTTTAATAGAGATGCTATTAAACACTAAATAATTAATTCAGACTAAATCTTAAATATCTAGCAAACATCTATTTTTAGAATTGGGGGAAGACTTGTCCCATTGAGTTTACTATTGTTTGTGAATCCAGGTGGATGATTTCCTCTTTACCTGAACACAGTCCTGACAGCTAAGGCTATGGTGTGAGATGAAGAGCCTCATACTTTTCTCTGGAATGCATCTGTTCTGATGTCACTGGCCCCCAGGGGTTTATTAATTGGAATAAATGAAGCATGCACTTAAGAGATTAAAAATAGGAAGTTAAACTCACATTTAGTGTTTGTAAAGCCAAAACATTTAAGACCCCTGTCATTTTTTTCTGTGTCCTGACGGGACCTATCTTCCACCCACAGACAAACAGCAGTACATAATATAAATACTGTCTCTTAGACAGTTGTCACATAAACAGGTTTCCATACTAATAGATTTCACTTCACCTCTTGTTCTTGTGACAACTTAATATTTTTTGATCACCCAACATTTGCTGTACAAAAGACAATGGACAGCAGGAACAATAGTCCAATAGACCAATAGCAGAGGGTGACTCTCCACAGAGGGGCCACAGAGAGTTATAAAAACTCTTCCATACTCTATCCAAATCAGAAAAGTTTAAGATTTACATAGGTATTAAAGCTCTTGGCGTAATAGGAGCATCAGGTGCCTGGGTCAAGGACCCAGGCACCTGATTGCTCTACCTTGCTCTACCTCAGCTACTGCTATTATCTTGGGGGAAGAATAACAATAGGAAAAAAAGCTAAAAAGTTATATCTTGTTTAACAGCCATTTTCTTCAACAGATGTCTCTAGGTTACCCTTTATAATATGAGGTGCATCACAATTGTCATGGGATAACATTTGGCAATGTTCATTTATTTTCTCTGTGTACCTGCCAACTTTAACTATTTCTAACTGTGAAGAAATCAAACCTTTTAAAATTAGTCCAACAAATAAATAAAAAATACTCAATTTTTAGCATGGCTGTAATTTTAATACTATGATAGCTTTCGAAATTGAATCGCCCTTCTAGAAAAAGAGAGATATATGAAATACATTGTAAGTTTCTATATACTACTGGTTTTAGAACACCCCCATTGTTCCAGTTTTTTTGAAATTTACCCAGATTAATGTCTCAATGTACTGTGAAAATAAAGCATAGAACAAATAAACAATTGGAAACCAAAAGAAATCATGGAATAGCTTCCTTTTTACTCATCGAAGTAACCACGTTTTGCAGATAGAACAGCCAAACACATTCGTGGCATTCTTTTTACAACGGAAATCAAATATTGTTTGGAAAGTTATTCCCAATACTGTTGCAGAAGTTCCCACAAATCTGTTGCACTTGTAGGTTGCTTTGCTTTCACCCCTCTCTCTAGTTCATTCCAAACCAGCTCGATGGAGTTTAGGTCTGAAGACTGCTGGCCATTCCATGGTTCGAAGCCTACCGTCTTGCTCTTTTCTTCTAAGGTAGTTCTGACTTAGCCTAGGAGGTATGTTTTGGGTCATTATCTTGCTGTAGAATGAACCCCTGACCAACTAGGCATACACCAAAGGGCATTGCATGGCGGTGCAAAATTCTGTGGTAGTAGTTTTGGTTCCAGGTACCACTCACTCTGTGAAAATCAACAACTCTGGATACAGCAAAAGAACCCGCTTCCTCCTCTATGCTTGACAATTTATGTCACACACCGAGGAACTATCCTTTCACCTAGTGTACAAAAACCCTGAGTGATGAACCGAAGATCTCAAATTTTAATTAATCGGTCCATAAGACCTTCTTCTTTGTGTTCAGTATTCCACTGGCAGTGCTTTATGGCCCAGGCAAGGCTCATTTTCTTATTTTGCCATCTTAAACGTTGCTCAGAAACTTATCTTCTGATTCTAATTTATTAATTCTTTATTAATTTTCACAACCATACATATAAACATCTTAGCATACATATTCCATACATTAACACTCTCCCGTCCCCCAATCCTTATCCATATCCCGCACTTCTCTTCTCTCCCCTTCAACCCCCCCCCCCCACTCCC
>NW_017307287.1:527068-529940 GCF_000935625.1 Nanorana parkeri | reverse complement strand
GGTTCTTATCCCCCCTTTACCTTTTAATCCCGTTCTTTATACCCCTCCACCTCATTCCCGGACCCCTTGTACATCAGAGGGTCCTACTGTTATGTGCTCCAACTAACTTCCCCTATAATATGTATCCCTCCCCCTCCTTCCCCCCCTCTATCCTCCCTTCGGAGGGCTATCCCGTTACCCCAAATAGTGTGCATGGGAACTGTGTGTGCCTTCCTCTTCATGGGAACTGTGTGTGCCTTCCTCTACATGGGAACTGTGTGCGCCTTCCTCTACATGGGAACTGTGTGCCTTCCTCTACATGGGAACTGTGTGTGTCTTCATCTATATGGGGACTGTGGAAGTCTATGATTGGTTGAACGTGACAGACATGTGACCCCTTTTGCAACCAATCATTACTAACCAATTTAGGGAACTTTAGGTGATTTATATACAGTAGGTGTATAAACTCCCACTTAATATTGTTAGTGATTAGTGTTTGTTATACTTCCCTTCCTTCTATTAATCTGCCACTTTCCCCAATACCTGGGAATATTGCCCATATTTATCCTGTTTCATCTTTACCATTTCTTCCATCAATCTTACTGAATCCAGCTTACTAAACCACTCAGAGATTGATGGAATTTTAGTTGTCCCCCAGTACCTTGGGATCAAGGATTTAGCCGAGTTTAGCAAATGTGGTATCAGGGACTTTTTATACTTCTTCACCGTATCTGGTGTGAGGTGGAACAAGAACCTCCACGGATCTAATGGTAATTGCACGTCACATATCTGCTTAATAATACCCCTCACTAGTTCCCAAAACGGTCGTATCTCCGGACAATCCCACCAGATATGTGATTTTTTTTTTTCTAACTCCACCCACCCTTTCTGTCCAGTCCCATATGTCCAATCCGCTAATCTAGTCATTTGGGCTGCCTGATGGTATAACCTAAGGTTAGGGAGGGCAAGTCCCCCCTCCTGTTTTGATCTGCTCAACATATTCACAGACAGTCTCGGTTTCCTATTCTGCCATATATATTTAGCAATAATTTTCTGCATCACTTGTAAAAACGACCTGGGGACCTCAATAGGTATCATCTGAAACACAAATAATACTTTTGGCAGAACCATCATTTTTATCGCGTTGATTCTACCCACCCAGGATAGTTTCCGTATAGCATAGGAAGCTAGGTCTAATTTAATTTTATTTAATATCGGAATATAGTTTGCTTGATATAGCCCTGCCATGCTAGATGTTAAAATAATTCCCAGATATTTAAGGCTCCTCCTCTTCCATTTAAAAGGGAAATAGGGCATCAGGGCTTGTTTCTCTCTTTCTGTAACTGTCAAATTTAAAATCTCCGACTTATCTAGGTTGATTTTGAAATATGAGAGTTCTCCATATTCTTGAAATTCTCTCAGCACCTGTGGTAGTGTTGTTCTGGGGTGTTTTATGTACAGTAAGATATCATCGGCATATGCTGCTATTTTAACCTCCCCCGCTTTCATTTCTATTCCCTGTATGTTTTGGTTTAAGCGGATTGTAGCCAGCAGGGGTTCCAGTGTCAATGCAAAAAGTAAGGGGGAGAGAGGTCCCCCCCCCCCATGCCATACCTTCATCACCTTATGTCAATTAATCTAATACAGAAAACAGTAATACAACCATTTACATCTTCTTAAGTAGATATATCCTGTGTCCCCAGAAAACAGACATTTTTACCAAGGACCTCGGTATCCCCTCCCACTCCCTTTCTATATATCTCCTGCCCTTCTGGGCTACGTCTTTTGCCAGTGATGAGCCGGTTTTGTCCTTCCTTTTAAGATGTTTTCCGGCCATCCTGGGAGTGTTGGGGGGGTAATTCCGATTTTTTTACAAAAGTCTTCTTCGGTTTTAGTCAATCCGGCATGGAGGATGATCGTCGGGGCTGCTGCTACTCGTGGCCCCCCGCCATCTTAGATAGGCTCCACCTCCCCTCTCCTTATCTTCTGATTCTGTTGTGGCTTTGGGTCTCTTCCTGTCAGAGTTTCTTGCAGTTTCCAAGTGCCTTTTTATGGTGTAGGAAACAGTAATCACTGGCACCTCGGCTTTCTTTGCAAGTTCTCTAAAGGAAAGACCTCCACTTTTAAGGGTTATAATAGTCTGCCTGCCTTCTTTTTCTCTCCATTTGGAGTGCAATATCCTACTTCCTATACTGTCCAAATGCTTCTTTAGAGGGTGTAGTAACACAGTCTGTTCCAACACTGATTTTAAACAGGGAGCTTGTGAGTAATCAACAAAGGTTGGGACACCTGTAGGAATTGTTAGCATAAATGTAATGGCTCAATTTATGTACATTGCTGCAGAACAACTGTGAGTTGTTAACCTATTATTTCTTCCCTGGAAAATGCCTTTTTGTATAACTTTGAAATGCACATTATTTTTCATTTTTTGTTAACTATTTTTTTTTAACCTCTGGCAGTTTACAGCTTTCCTTGGTTACATTTCAGGTTATTTGCTGGACCTAAACTGCCTACATTTCAATAAAAAAAATAAATGGGGGTGTTCTAAAACTTTTGAATGATAGTGTGTGTGAATATATATTAGCAATATTAACAAGACAATGTACAGTACAAGTATGATGGTGTTTTACCTCTCAGCTTCATGCCTGTTCATACTGAATGCCTTTGTGTCCCAGGTAAAAGAGAGCACATAACAATACCTTATACCTTCTTTTTTTCCTATACAGTGGCTTACAAATGTGCATTGGGCACAACCTGATTGAAGGATTTAAATGAGGTTGCTGTTTACCTCCCATGTGAGATGTGATGAATAAGCAAAACAATAGCCAGGCCTTTAAAGTAGAAAGACTCACAGTAACACAACTGAGAAGTCAATGATTATATATATATATAT
>NW_017307287.1:523460-526990 GCF_000935625.1 Nanorana parkeri | reverse complement strand
TATATATATATATAACAAAATATTTAATGAAGATATTACGCAAGCAAAACTTTATATGGTATATGTTCCAGTCCTTTGTTGGAGTTCTAAGTTGTTTTACACTTTAAGCAGAAGTCCATAATGTAGGTTTATTTTGCAAACCTTGAAATGGAAATTTGGATTTACCCACATGATGTAAACTTTGTATGTGGCAGTAATATTTGAAAGTGTGCTATGTGCTTGTATCTAGTATAGGTTATGTTCAAACTCAGCTATCTGCTGCCTGATATGAGATTATGTGAAATTTATTTAACTCCCATTGCCTCAAATGTTTTTTGCTGAAAACTCAGAGAAAAATATACATTTTAGCAAAACTGATTTTGCCTTCATTGAAAGTTCACTGACATTTTTGGCAAAATCTGAATATCAATTTGAGAGCACATGTCATCAAAATATGTTCTGAAATTAGCCGCTTTTCCCTGTTATTTTTCTTGCTCACTCACATAAACAATTTACAAATATACTATATTTTCCCCATTAGAATGATCTAATAAAAGTAAATGATATTCCCATTGCAGCAACAATTTTGTTATTATTTAGAGAAAGTAAAATGCATCAAAGAAATCAATCAAAATAACAATGAAGCAAAATATTACATTGCATTAAATCAGTACTAAAATGACTTAAGTAAACTGGGCACTGTTGTCACATTGCATTTTAGCTATAAAATGAAATTATTGTCACATGATTTTGTAATTTATTATGTGTTAATTCAGAATTCACTTACTTTGAGCTAACAACATTTGCATCGGGTATGTAATATGGCAGCAAAGACATTTCAGAAAAACATAAACTTAACATAATATCCACATTGCAATGGCACATTATATCCTAAATTCAAAAATGTTTTAAGTATCTTGCAAATACATTTTCATAGATAAAGAGTTGTCTACAGTTCTTTTAATGATATGCAGGTATTTATAAGCATTAGAAAAACAAGAGTTCTACTTTTGTGTTCTGGTAAAGTGATGAATCCTGTCTCTTAAACGCAGCTTGATGCTTTTATACCCAGCTGTGTAGGGATGCCGACTGGAAATTAAATAGAGAGAGACACATAGGAAAATTATGAAAGGTAGAAAACCACCTGCAATGTTTTATAAAAGGAAAAGGTAGAATACACACAAAAGGATGATGTAAAATCTGTACAAAAACAAACTAAATAAATAAGTATGCATTAGCAACAGTATGATGTTTCTTTTTGTATTATTATTATTTTTTTATGATTTCAAAAATAATTACATATATTACATTTTAAAAACAAAACATCAATAGAAAATACATTTATGTGTCGCATAATCAACATGGCTCTCAGAATGATAACTTTTTGAGGCTGTAGTACATTAAAATAATTACCATTTAGACAAAATCTCAAAGTATATTTATAGCCAAAAGTACCTCTGTGGTCCCGAGCAGAATATAAAAACAGTTTAAAAAATTAGAAAAAAAATAGAAAACGATTAGCAGAGTCGGAGGTGATATGAAAGCCGACTCTGCTGAGTTCTCATGGTACTGACAGTTCAGCGTCCCCTGGTTAACCAGTAACCAGGGGACGCTGAACTGTCAGTACCATGAGAGCTCAGCAGAGTCGGCTTTCATATCACCTTCGACTCTGCCAAACTCTCATTGTAATGCAGGGGGGGAGAGAGCAACCCCCTGAAATGATGGCAAATAGCAGAGGAAGCAATAGCTTTTTTGCTATCTGCAAGTTTCTTTTTTTTTAGTATTCTGACAGCTGCTGCCATCAGAATAAAAAATAGAAAAATAGTTTAAAAAGTAGTAAAAAATAAAATAGAAAACGATTGGACGGAGCTAGCAGTGACAGCAAGCTCCCCCAACTGTTTTCTATTGGCCGGGCAGTTCTGCTGCCGTCAGAATAAAAAAAATCACCATGGGAATGCATAGCATGATTCCTATTGGCTATTTCAATTTGCAATATTCAATAGGAAGCTGGCTATTGCACCCGCCCTCTGCTGCTGTCAATCACTAGAGAGGACCTGATGGAGAACTGCAGGTCCCCTCTGCTGATTGACAGCCTGAGTGGGCGGGTGCAATAGCTAGTTTGCTATTGGCTATTGCAAAGTGAAATAGCCAATAGGAATGTAGCTATGCATTCCTATGCTGTTTTTTTTCTAACTGACAGCGGCCGGCGGCTCCGATATCAGAAAAAAAAAGGAACAGAGCAGGGAAAGGTTTACTCTGCTTGATCGAGCAGAGTAAACCTTTCTGGGAGAAAGTGTTTCCCTCCCCCAGCTTCCCCATCACAATCAGCAGCACTACAATCAACCCCTCCCCTTAAGCGAGGGTACTCTGTGTAATCCTTGACTCTGAGCTCTCCTTTCTGCCCCCCCATCCATTAACTATTCACATTTTGCTGACTCAACCTTTGTAACATTTCTAAAATATTCCCCTTTTTTAACAAACGAAACCACAAAGCTTCTAATTCACTCCCTTATAATCTCTCGCCTAGACTACCGCAACTCCCTCCTTGTTGGGCTACCACTAAACAGGCTATCCCACCTTCTGTCTATCATGAATGCTGCTGCCAGACTCATTCACCTTACCAATCAATCAGTGTCTGCCGCCCATCTCTGCCAATCCCTCCACTGGCTCCCAATTGCCTAACGAATAAAATTCAAAATACTAACAACAACATACAAAGCCATATGCGACTCTGCCCCAACCTACATCAACGACCCTATCTCATAATACCACCCTATCTGTCCTCTCCGCTCCTCTCAAGACCTCCTGCTCTCTAGCTCTCAAATTACCTCCTCCCATGCTCACCTCCAGGACATCTCTTGAGTGTCCCCCATCCTCTGGAACTCCTTACCCCAATCTGTCCACCTAATTCCAACCTGTCCACCTTTAGGCGAACCTTAAAAACTCATCTCTTCAGGGAAGCCTATGTCATCTTAATATAACTGCCCTTTTACTTCTCCCAATAACTCAATTTAATAAATTATTACCTTTTGTATCACTTACCCCTCCTACTAGATTGTAAGATCTCATGAGCAGGGCCCTCCTAAACCTATTATACTGAAATTGTATTGCAAATTGTATTGTAACTGTACTGTCTCCCTCATTTTGTAAAGAGCTGCACAAATTGTTGGCTCTATATGAATCCAGTATAATAATAATCCCCAAGCATCACTTCCTGTCTTAGTGGTGAAAGTGGAATTAAGAGGAAATCTCTACAAAGTGAGTGGTAATTCCCTCATAGATTATAGATTGGGGAGGGTGAGGTTTGACTGGGAATAAGTAAACATCCTAGAGTTCAGCTTTAAATTATTTGCTACCCATAGATTATTTTTCATTTTTTTGTCTTTGATGTCTATTTTGGACACATGCATGCACATCCACAAAAAGTACCCTACAGTCTGCAAAAAAAAAATAATAATTAAAAAACGTAACCTTTTCTCCCCATAGGAACCCTTAAAATATGTTTCAGGGCATAGATGAACCAAGCTAAAAATGAATATACCTACAGTTTA
>NW_017307287.1:517111-523415 GCF_000935625.1 Nanorana parkeri | reverse complement strand
GCTATTGCACCCGCCCTCTGCTGCTGTCAATCACTAGAGAGGACCTGATGGAGAACTGCAGGTCCCCTCTGCTGATTGACAGCCTGAGTGGGCGGGTGCAATAGCTAGTTTGCTATTGGCTATTGCAAAGTGAAATAGCCAATAGGAATGTAGCTATGCATTCCTATGCTGTTTTTTTTCTAACTGACAGCGGCCGGCGGCTCCGATATCAGAAAAAAAAAGGAACAGAGCAGGGAAAGGTTTACTCTGCTTGATCGAGCAGAGTAAACCTTTCTGGGAGAAAGTGTTTCCCTCCCCCAGCTTCCCCATCACAATCAGCAGCACTACAATCAACCCCTCCCCTTAAGCGAGGGTACTCTGTGTAATCCTTGACTCTGAGCTCTCCTTTCTGCCCCCCCATCCATTAACTATTCACATTTTGCTGACTCAACCTTTGTAACATTTCTAAAATATTCCCCTTTTTTAACAAACGAAACCACAAAGCTTCTAATTCACTCCCTTATAATCTCTCGCCTAGACTACCGCAACTCCCTCCTTGTTGGGCTACCACTAAACAGGCTATCCCACCTTCTGTCTATCATGAATGCTGCTGCCAGACTCATTCACCTTACCAATCAATCAGTGTCTGCCGCCCATCTCTGCCAATCCCTCCACTGGCTCCCAATTGCCTAACGAATAAAATTCAAAATACTAACAACAACATACAAAGCCATATGCGACTCTGCCCCAACCTACATCAACGACCCTATCTCATAATACCACCCTATCTGTCCTCTCCGCTCCTCTCAAGACCTCCTGCTCTCTAGCTCTCAAATTACCTCCTCCCATGCTCACCTCCAGGACATCTCTTGAGTGTCCCCCATCCTCTGGAACTCCTTACCCCAATCTGTCCACCTAATTCCAACCTGTCCACCTTTAGGCGAACCTTAAAAACTCATCTCTTCAGGGAAGCCTATGTCATCTTAATATAACTGCCCTTTTACTTCTCCCAATAACTCAATTTAATAAATTATTACCTTTTGTATCACTTACCCCTCCTACTAGATTGTAAGATCTCATGAGCAGGGCCCTCCTAAACCTATTATACTGAAATTGTATTGCAAATTGTATTGTAACTGTACTGTCTCCCTCATTTTGTAAAGAGCTGCACAAATTGTTGGCTCTATATGAATCCAGTATAATAATAATCCCCAAGCATCACTTCCTGTCTTAGTGGTGAAAGTGGAATTAAGAGGAAATCTCTACAAAGTGAGTGGTAATTCCCTCATAGATTATAGATTGGGGAGGGTGAGGTTTGACTGGGAATAAGTAAACATCCTAGAGTTCAGCTTTAAATTATTTGCTACCCATAGATTATTTTTCATTTTTTTGTCTTTGATGTCTATTTTGGACACATGCATGCACATCCACAAAAAGTACCCTACAGTCTGCAAAAAAAAAATAATAATTAAAAAACGTAACCTTTTCTCCCCATAGGAACCCTTAAAATATGTTTCAGGGCATAGATGAACCAAGCTAAAAATGAATATACCTACAGTTTACGGTTTGATCATGAAAATTGTAGAATTATTTAAATATATAAATAATATAAGAAGAATAAATAATATGGCAAATCTAGCATATTTGAAACATAGAACATATAATTTTTACACCCTCTTTCTCTATACCATATAATTTTAAGTGATAATCTTGAAAGTAAAGCCTGGGGAACTGGAGAGAATGCAGATAAGGGCAACTAAAGTGATAAGAGGCATTGAGGACCTTAGCTATGAGGCAAGATTAGCTGAAATTAATGTATTTTCCCTTGTGAAGAGGCATTTAAGGGAGGATATGATCACCATGTATAGATACATAAATAGTCCTTATAATGAACTTGTTGCAAAAATATTCACTTTAAAGTCAGTTCAAAAGACAAGGGGGCCCTCTTTGCATCCAGGGGACCTCTGCATATTGAAAGGCTTCTTCAGAGCTGTGAAAATGTGAAATAGACTCTCTCAGGAACTAGTTCTAGTCAGCTCAGTTGATTTTTTTAAAACTGAATGCATTCCTATAAGCGCAGAATATAACTGGTTATTAACTGGTTATTCATTTTAATATCCCCAGAGATTGTTGATCCAGAGAATATCCGTTTGCCTTAGGGAATCAGAAAGGAATGTTTTCCCTGTTGGAGTGAATTCGACCATACATACATTTTTTGCTTTCCTCTGGATCAACTGTTGGAATTGGATTGAATACATGAAGGTTTTCAATTTATATATTTATTCATTAAACTCAGTGGACTTTTTTCCAATCTAACTATGTACAATTCCTATGTAAAGTTATATGAATAATAAGAAACACAGACAGTCAAAACTGGGGTGTCCCCTAACATTGATTGTCATTGTACATGTGCCCCTTAGCTTTAGTGGTTCTTTATATAGGCAATCAATTTGCCATTTTTCACTAATCGGGGAACCTCTAGCATCCTCAGGAGGAACCCTAGGATTATACAGAGTAAAGCTGTGTTAGTTGGTGTCTACTGTTTATTTTTCCTGTAGTCAATTGTACCATTTTCTTCATTTGTTGTTCCCAGTTGCTTCAGAGTGTGTGTAAGGATTACTATTATTTGTGAAATCTGCAGCATCACAAACAAAACAGCAGACACAAGTAAAGGGTTTTACAGTTTTCAAAGTTAAAATGTATCTAAACCCAATAACATAAACTGTATATATTGCAGCTTACCGGTCCTTAGACCTGCATTACTTTTCTTTTTAGACTTGTATTTCTTTATTTTCACCTGGTGATTATGCCCATACGGCACTTCCTGTCATAATGCTTACTTACCATGCTGTATCTATGGAGAAGGAACATTGTCATCTTGTCAGAAGGACTACAGAATGCCACATAATATTCCCTTTTTCATAAGATATGGGGGAAATGTTCTCTAACTGAACAGAAATAACTTAGACTAATAACAGTCAGCAGAGGTAGAGAACACAGGAAGGTATTAGCTTGCAACATTTCTGGGGAATTCAACATGTATTTTTTATACTTACTTAATAGATATAACAAAATACTTTCAGTGGTATGTTTAACAAACCAGAAGGGGGCAAATAATAGGTGTTTATTATTAGGGTGTACATCGTGTTCTTTTTTATTGTACAAGAAATGGACTTCAAGACATAATCATATTTTAAATTAAATGCTGGGTGGAGTAATACATTGAAGACAAATGTTGCTATAAAAAAGCATTTACTTCCTGCTAGGGATTGTTATTCAGGAGCAAAGTTTATGTCCCAGGAGTATGGAGGGATAATTCATCTAGTTTATTTGTCATAGCAGATGATGAAGTACTCCATAGCGAAGGGTCACACCTTCTATCACTGTTACATGTTTGTTACTTGTTATATCTGTTCCTATTTGTAGCTGACTAAGGTCAGTCCCAGAAGTCATCATGTGTTAATCTGAGATAAAACTGGCATACTTTGCTTGGAGAATCATTAATAACATTGATCTCATACAATAGCCTATCTTGTCGAAAGATGCCAGAAAAGACCTGATGCGATTCCTTAGTTGAATACAATTATAAGTACCTGGCAGAACAGAGCTTCCAATTATAATCTTGTGGCCTAACTTAGAATATGTTTATTTTGTGCCCACTGTTTCTGTAGTGTTTTCTTTAATATAAAAATTGCTACTGTGTTGAATAATTGAAATGCGTGGACACCATTTTCAGATATCATAAGGGCTTATTCAATAAGTGATTTCACTTTCATTCTGTTCATGTGATACATTCCATCATTGCATAATTAGCACAAAATGGACAGATTGTTTGCTGTAAGTAAAAAATAAATTGCAATAGTCTTTGTTATTGTGTATATAGCATTTTTTGTTTCTATTACAATGTTCAGTATTTGTTAATCCTATTTATTAAGAAAAAGTAAAAGCATCTACAATATGTGCGGTGCAGAAACCAAGAGCAGCCAATTAGATTTCAGTTTACTGGAATCAAGTCAGTAAAAATAACTTATATTGCTTGCTATAGATAGATGTATTAATCTCATTCCATAAGCCTAATTGTCTTTTCTTTGTAAAGGTAATAGTCTTTATGAAAAGTAACCATTATCCTTTGCTATCAGTACGTACATGGTTGTCATCAATACATCATCATTTTTCATCTTTGTACTTGTCTTCTTCGATCATAACAAACCTTACTCATCAACTTCTGAATCCGCTGTTATCATCATTAATTTCTAATCATCATCATTACTTATAATATGTTAACACTGCCAGCTCAGAGTACCTAAGTGCATACGATTTTTTTCATCATATATTCATGCTATGAGTGTCTTCTTTTGCATGTTGACTGAAAATAAATTACCAAACAAAATGTCCAACAGGTATCTGTAAATAAGGGGAATTTACAAGATGAATATACTGGTCCTGAGGGGGATACCAGCTTGTCTTCTGAAACAGATACAGTGTAAAGGGCTGCTTTAATACACAATTTGGTCAAGGGCAGTAATTTAAAGCAATTAGCCAATTATCGAGCGGAATTTGCACCCTGAAAAACTGTAAATGCGGTTGCATTGAAGAGTACTACAAAATGTAATACCTAAACTGTGAAGAAATTGTTTAGTGTTTTTTTAAAGAATTTGGTGTGGAAAGATCAGTGAAGAGAGAAAAATAGAAAGAAAAAATAAAAAACAGTATTTTTAATTTTAAAAAAATAAAAAACTTGTGCTTATGACACAGTGCTTCAAACTAAATTTGTTTCAGTTAGCTTTAAATGTACTTTAAGATTCTAGATCACCAGGAGCACAAAAAAGAAATGATTTAAAAACCAGCTATTGAGGTTTTTTTTATCCAAAATGTGATATTACATGGGCTATTGCTCCTCAAATCATAATTGAACCCTATTAATTTATATAGTATTGCAGTCTGGCTGCTTGTACAGTAAAGACTATGCCTCTATTTTGATATTTTGTGTCAGCCATGTTCTGTAGCAAGGATTAAAATCTACCAATCTCTCATACAGATAGTGGCCTGGCCCTGCTATGGAATGACACACTCCATTGAATGCTGTTTTATACAACATCACTCTCTGAGCAGGACTGTTGATTAGAGCAGTGTTCAGAGGGCTGAACTTTTGCTAGTATGTGAGATCAGCAAGCTGGGATTCAACCCTTTCTGTATCACTTAACAAATTAAAAAAGGCATTTTCATTAAGGGGTTTATTCTCTAAGCTGCCGAAGGATCTAGCCGTAGCTTCGGCTGATCCTTTGGCTAGCTTCGGCCCCAGGACCCCTTCGGTTCAGTAGAACTGAAGGGCTGCTGTACGGGCTATTCACTATAGCCCGTACAGCTCCCGAAGTTGGCCGAGTGGCTCAGTCGAGCCGAAGGCATATGCCTCGGCTCCACTTAGCCGAGGTGAAAGCCAAAGCTGGCCGAAAGACAGCCTGCTTCTGACAGCTGGGCCAGGTAATCAGGGACGCCATCTGTCATTACACACTGAGAACCCAGCGGGGCTGCTCTGATATCACAACGGCCTCTCCAGGTTCTCAGTGTGTAATGACAGATGGCTTCCCCTGGTTACCTGGTAACCAGGGACACTGATCTGTCATTACTTTCCCGGATGCTCTGGGAGTCTAATACGGCTCCCGGCTGCCCAGGAGAGAACCACTTTCTCCCAGAAAGGTTTGCTCTGCTCGATAGAGCAGAATAAACCTTTCCTTGCGATCTGGTTTTTTTTTCTGACATAGGGCTGCTGGTTCCATGTCAAAAAAAAAGGCCGCCGGCACAGGAATGCCTAGCTAGATTCCTATTGGTTATTTCAATTTGCAATAGCCAATAGCAAACTAGCTATTGCACCCATCCACTGCTGCTGTCAATCAGCGGAGGGGGGCCAGCAGTTCTCCATCATGTCCCCTTCTGGTGATTGACAGCAGCAGAGGGCGGGTGCAATAGCTAGTTTGCTATTGCAAAGTGAAATAGCCAATAGGAATCTAGCTATGCATTCCTATGGCTATTTCATGTTTTTTTTTTTTTTTATTCTGACAGCAGAACCGCCCGGCCAATAGAAAACAGTTGGGTGGAGCTAACTGTCACTGCTAGCTCCGCCCAATCATTTTCTATTTTATTTTTTCTACTTTTATAACTGTTTTTCTATACTGCTCGGTACCACAGAGGTTCCGGACAGAATAGCCGAGCCGAGTAGCCTGCCTGAGGTTCGGCTCAGCCGATCCACATGTTGATCGGCTGAGTCGAACTCCTTCTGCACTTCGAGTCGGCCAAACATGCTGAGCATGTTTGGCCGACCCGAAGC
>NW_017307287.1:506309-516728 GCF_000935625.1 Nanorana parkeri | reverse complement strand
GACACGAAGCCAACTGCAGCAAGCCGATGTATGGCTTATTTTGGTCGGTGTACGACTGAAATCAGCCATACAAGCCTGAAGTGAATAGCCGAACAGCGTTCGGCTCACTTCACTTCGGGTCGGTTATTCACTCGGCTGCCTACGGCAGCTTTGTGTATAGACCCCTAAATGTGTATGCATATGTGCATTATATTGAGCTTAACTGCATTACAATAGTAAAGTAGGGGATTTTAGTTAAAATACCACTAGTGTTAGACTTTAAATAACTAAGGGGGTTATTCATAAAGCTAGCCAAAGGATCAGCCGTAGCTCCGGCTGATTCTTCGGCTAGCTTTGGCTGCCAGAGCCCTTCGGTTCAGTTGAATTGAAGTGCTGCTGTACAGGCTATTCACTATAGCCCACTAAAGCCCGAAGGAAGCTGAGTGAATAACCCTGTACGTTTCGATGAGGTGTCTATTGAGGAGAGCAAGCAAAGAAGCTGTTTGAGGCGGTGATAAAATAACAATCCTTGAGCAAATACAATTATGAACCAAATACAAATTCCATAATGATATTTATATTTGTGAACTGAACATATTGATGAGAAAAGTATAATGATATAAAACAACAAACATCACTTAAAAAACGAATTTATCCTTTTTAAGTGAGCTTAAAGTGAGAGTATAATATTATACATAGTGAAGACATAATAAGGTAATACAGTTAGGATCAAATAATTCATCAGGTTTGTAACCTCAGATGCATATTCTATAATAAAGTTAAAAAAAATGATACAGCCAATCTATTCATCCACTTTTTCTAATATGATAAAGGGAGAATAATATAATAACATAACAATTAAGACATTTAGAAAATAAATAGTATCCTATTTTCATTTATTTTTACTGATGTCTAAATGATCTATTATTTCAAACAATGTTACACTCCAGAAATGTTATAGTTCATGCTGAATTTTTTTTTTAAATGTGCTGCACCCAAATATAACTGTGTTGTGTTTGCAAAAATAATAACAATGTATATTTTCTTAAATTAAATTATTTTTAAGTCTACAGATATGAAATGTTTAATTTATTTGCCACCTGAGGTAGAGACAGAAATATTTAAATGATTATGTATTTAAGTACATAATGCGATTTTATGAATGTATTGCTAGGGAAGAAGATATAGGGGAGAGGTAGGTAAATGCTTCACTTGGAAGCCATAATGAGAGGTTTAATGCATTCTGGAAAAGTCACATTAAAGGCCCAAGGCTGCTCTGCTCCCGTGTGCATTCATTCTGTTTGCCAATTAATTTGGCAGCACTTGCAAATTAGGCTGTGGAAGACTAAGGTGTAACAAGTTCAATTTTCATTCAGCTCCAAAGCTATTATAAATGAAACCAAACTCTGTCATAGTCATATCTTTTTGCAGCTGTAATATATACAAGTAGGCAGGGTTTAATTAAAGAGAAGGAGGAGCTTAACTCCTACAGAAGTTAAACTTAAGATCACTTTTCCAAAATAGCATAAAACCTTTGTAATGGAAAAAAAATGCATGTGCAGTGCTTACCTTTCCTATTTAATTTCAATATATAATTTTCTTGGATACAAATGTATTTGGTAAAAAGCTGCCAATATTTAAAGCTAGTTATAGTTTTTGTTTGTGCGTGATGCAATGTTTCTCTGTATTCCATTATGTCACCTATGTTCAATAATTGTATTAATTTTTTTTGTCCACAGTAAATGAGGGAGGTATAAAACAAGCATCAAATATGTGTCCTGACCCAGGAGAACCAGAAAATGGGAAAAGAATAGGCTCAAATTTTAGGTAACAACAATCCAAAATAATTTTGATTTAAATGGTTTTAAAGTTGATGTCACACGAGGCAGGCATTTTGTTAAACAAAAACACATTGCTGAAATTGCTTTTGCAAACTAATAGGATCAATTGAAACTGAAACAGTGTACCAATTCATAATTATCCAGCTTTAAAGGCCTTTGAAGTGGAAAAACTCGAAATCAACAAGTTGATGATGTCAGATGTTGCAATATAGCAAAAGATGTGTTCTCAACATCAACTGAAGAAGTCTATACTACATACTTAGTGCTAGGAAGTTCAGTGGACATACTGAGGTTGATTTAGAGGATGAGGTGCTAACTTCCATCATCCAATCATATGCAAGCAAAAACGCTGTTTTCATGTTCCTTACACATTATTGGGCATTCTTTGTACAGGGAATTTTCATCACATTCACAAAGCTAAGGAAAAATCCCCTTGCAAAGTGTACAGCTTTTTTGTCTTTTGTAAATCAACCTCACTGCGTCACCAAGGGACAGGCAGGGCAATTGCTTAATTGATACAAGAAGCACGAGTGATCATAAATACTGCATAATGACAGAAGACACACAAACCTGTTGGTCAGGCATGGGCTTAATGTACAGGATTTTCTTTTAGCATTCCTGAACTGGACAGTTGTGCACTGCAGCATGACCTTTATAAATTGAACACAATGGATTAGGTTGAACTCGAAGGACTTGTTTTTTTATTTATTTTTAAAATCTAACCAACTATGTAACAATGACCTGCACTAAAGTGCTGAGCAATGACCGGCAGGTGATGAGGGCTACAGGCTGATCATTACACCTAAACCTTAGTGAAAAAAAATAGCCTATACCACTTTCTCTTTCAGTCCACCCATGCTACCCTTTATACAGAAAATGGTTGAACCATTCAGTCTTTTCTCATTGAGAAATTATATCCTAAATGAGCACCTATGCATAAACGACAAGTGAATGGCTGGTAAGTCTAATTAGGCATGTGCACTTTTGCAAAGCACCCTCAGGATATTATTCATCAAATACATTTTTTTATATTAAATGGTCCAAATGTTTATAAAAGGGAATAGTCTGCACCCCCTGAAGTAGCAATTGGTACAGTTTAATCCTTGCCCCTGCCAGCTCAGAAAAAGATATGGTTTAGGAGTGCAAACTTTATAATACTATGAGTATATCTACTAGGGATGCACCGATATATCGGCCGCCGAAACATATCGGCCGAAAATCGCACTTTTGGCATAATGCCGAAAGAGCCATGTTTCGGCCGATACATCGGCACATCCCTGGTTTCTTTACTACTCCTCAGTTTCTACTACTGGTTTCACTACTCCTCAGAAAGTGACAGCCGGCCGAGCGCTGCAGTGGAGAGCGCTGTAAACGGCCGGCGTCTCTCCTCACACACCGCTCAGCCGCCTATCACAGTCCGGCAGAGCGGTGTGGGGGCGGAGACAGCGCTGTCACAGGAGGCTGGGCTTTCCTCTCTACACCGCTCGATCAGCCTCCTGTAACAGCGTGTCAGAGAGAAAAGCAAGGTACACACACTCAGTGATCAGTGATCGCTGAGTGTGTGTACATAATTGAGGATATGTTATGTTAACTATATCCTCAATTATGAATGGGAGTGATCTACATCACCCCCATTCGTTCATAATTGTGGTTATAGTAAACAAACAATGTTCTCATGTTATCAATGAACAGGAACACTCATAGAGGATTCCTGTTCATTGATAACAGGGGGACACAGAAAAAGAGATTGAGGACTTTGTGTTCTCAATCTCTTTTTCTATTTTAAAAGGGAAATATCAGGTGTCTGTTTAGACCCCTAATATTTCCCCAAAGCCCTTAAAAGTAAAGTAAAAAAATAAAAATATTTAATAAAAAAATGAATTATTAAATAAAAATGAATATACATTTTTTTTGAAAGTTTATAAAAAATACAATATTTAAAAAAATAAAAATAAAAAACATTTTCGGTATTGGTTTCGGTTTCGGCCTGACTTTTTTTTATTTTGATTTCGTTTCGGTTTTAAAATTTCCATTTCGGTGCACCTCTAATATCTACGGCTATGTTTTATTGTCAGGACAGGGTGAAAAAAAGATTACCATAATGGTCCTTCAAGTACATCAAAAAACCCTTCCCAGATAAAATTTAATAAAATGAAAATCACCCAGGATGTACTGATGAGGGATGTTTAAAAAGCACAATTACAAATGTACCAATTAAAATGTAAGAAAGAAGCAAAACACAAGTGGCAGGTTATCAATAGGCATGTGTGTATAAGCTATCTTTATCATACTGGTAAATCATTTCTCAATTTAATCATAGAGAAGGGTTGTAAAACAAATTTACAAAGGGCAGTGTCACCATTTAACAAGGACCAAATATGATATATCTTATCAGTTCGGGTGATAGAAATTATCAATATTTAATATGCTGTATTTGCTTTTCTTTTTTTACCTCTTTCCATTTACAGAGTTAAACTGCATTATAACAGAGAACCTGGTCTTTTGTATCTGTTTTATTGCTTTCCATAAACAGTATATACTATTCCGAAAGCAATTATTATTTTAAGGCTATCTGCTTTAATCTTTAAATGATCATTTTAGGGACTGTCTTTTTCCAAAAGGCTGAAAAAACTGTTTAGTGACCCAATTCTGGAATAATAAAGAAAACGTTAATTGGTAGCATGGGCCTGGGGTATGTAAGTTTTGTAAGCAATAGTAATTGTGCCAATCCTTAACTTTGGAGTAACCATTGTGTTATCTTGGTATGTGCCCCATTATGTTTTGTTTTAGCCTTGGAGCAACGGTACTCTATTCTTGTCATGAAGACTATGTCCTTCAAGGTGACAAAAAAATTACTTGTCAGAGGATTGCCGATGTGTTTGCAGCATGGAGTGATCATAGGCCTGTGTGTAAAGGTAAGTGTAGTGTCTGACAACCTGCACCCACCCACTATTCAGGCTTTCTCCTAGACATGAATGCCATCTGACTGGATGGCTATGAGTAAGTAGTGATATATGTCTACTCTCCACTATTCCCCCATACATTTTTATGCATATAGCTCACTCTGATCTGGGTTGACTTACTTTATTATATTGTTACTAATATGGAATCAGTCTTATTTTAGACACTAACTAGAATGCTAATAAAATATGTTCTACCACAAAACAGCTAAAATCTGGAAAGTGTTTATGTTGAAATTTGCAATATTGTAGCCTGGACAGCCAGCATGATTAAAGCAAACCTTGCATAAAAATGTAAGGTCAGCATGAAATAAAAAACATTAACCAGATTAAATATTACAAGAACAAGAGGAAAAAATACTTACCTTCAGCTTCAGGAAGGTTCAGGGTCACAAATTCAATACGAATGCACTCCCAAACAGTGATAATCTCTTTAGGTGAGATTTAAAATATTAGCTTTCCCATGTTACTATCACAACAGAAAGTGGGTAAAAGGCTAGTATTTTTTAGTTTCTCTTAAAATTAGATTTTTTTTATTTAACTAAGTTAATTAAAATGAATTAATTTTACTATTCAGGGGGTTGGCATTTTCATGTAAGGGTCACATACAGTATATTATGCATAAGTAAGTTGACAAGGGAAAAATAATTTTTGGTATACTTAAAGCAAAATGCAGCAAAACAGCAGCAAAATGACACAACAGACCATCTCTTCACTGACCAGCTGGCAAACTCAGACAGTGACTCTTCAGTACAACACAAAAGAACAGTCTCATCAACCTGAAGATCTCAGAGCTGCAATCGCAGTTAAACAGTCCCAGACTTCCAGGTTAACTTTCCCAGTCTACAGATGTCCAGCAAGATTACTGATATTCAAACTCACAGCAGTACACAAATCCCCACTCTCCAACCTCCTCCACACTACTCCTCACCTGCTAGCTACCACTTCCTGTCTTTTTAAACACACACTTCCTCCAGCAGGTGAGTTTACCCTGTATTGTCCTTTAAAGAGACCACAGCCCAAACAGAGGGGAAATATAGTGTCCTTCCATTATAGACGCTCGATCGCTTGTATCAGAAGCTGTCACATGATCCATAAAGAATCATCCCTTCAGGGAAGCCTATCCCACCTCAAACTAACTACTGAACTAACACGTACCCAAACAATTCTTCCCCACACAGCTACCTCCTAATGTATCACTTGCCCCTCCCTTTTAGATTGTAAGGGCCCTCTTTACCATCTTGTCTTGAATTGTATTGTAATGTCTTCCTTATATTGTAAAGTGCTGCACAAACTGTTGGTGCAGCACTTTACAATATAAGATGCCCATTCATATTTGTTCAGTGATGTCACCTGTGATCCTCTATCCCTTTGTGCCACAAGATTTAAATACAAAGAGAGACCTCCACCACTCTTAACACATCAAAGTTCCACTACTTGTGTTCATCGCTGGCCAGAGAGCCGTCCATACTACACAGCAAAGTCATCCCAAAAAATAGTTGCACACTGCCAATCTTCACCTAGCAATTCTTCCTGCAGATCACAAGTCTTGAGTTGACTGGATTTTACAAAGAAGAGCTGGGTGAAGATAGGCAGTGTGTGGCTGTTTTTGGGATTGGCAGGGCCACAAAAGTGGATCATCTTAGCGGTTGCTGTGTTTTGCTGTAGCAGGCCGCCAGACATTAATCATCATTATTAACATGGATCTGCACCACTGGACAATTTGATTGATGAGGGATTTACATAATGGAAATCATTTTAAAGAAATGTTGTCACTGTGTTGTGTGCTTACTATCTACCCCTTACTCATTCAAGTAGGTGGGGGCTGGATATTTGTAAGCCTTCTTGGAGACTGGATGTGGGGAAGAGGCTGCTGCACCTATCGACAGGGTGACAAGGTGCCTTGTTGGGGGAAGGCTTTTCTACCTGCCCACAAAGTACCTTCCCCATGTTGAGGATATGAGGCTTGCTATTGTCTACTGATTAATGCCCCTCCCTTTGCTGGCCTGTCAGGCTATATGTTTAGATAAGGGTCTGGCATGGGGGGATTTTTCAGGTTTTTGTGTGTGGTATCCCCTTAAAATCCATATTGGATATGGTCTGGTAAAGATTTTGAGAAGGACCCCATGTAATATTTTTTTGCAAAACATCATTGGTTGTTATGATGCAGGCCATTGATGCTATTGGTTTTTTGGAAGCAGACAGCTGGCCCAAACACATTGTCCTTGCAAGCTAGGGTGCAGGTGACCCTGCACCCTTTTTTTGGTTATTTGCATGTGGTCCCCCCTTACAATCCATACCACACCCTCATCTAGAATAAGTGTCTGCTTTAAATGTTTAAAGGGAATCCATGGCTGTTTTTTTTTTACAAACTGAACAAAAGTGGTCAGAATTGCAGTGGAAGAAAAAAAAGAGTGCATTTTTTTTTCTGACAGTCATATACTTTTATGTTGAGCCCTGCAGAAATTGAATCTTCTTCATCCTCAGTAACAAGGAGAGATAATTTGGCAAGATGTCAGGTTTTTCAAAGAATTGTGGGGAAAGTGCCTTAACGAGGCAGCAACCGCTTCCAATTCTCTCGACATCCTGGATCTTATCCAACGGGCAGTAGCCAAACGGGTGAGGCAAGCTGGCCATTCCCATAAGAGAATAAGAGCAAGCAGTTCCCGATTTGCATTGTCAGATGCATGAAAGGGGAGAGGAGGTTCTGTCACCCTCAAGCAGACACTTTGCGGGGCAGAGACGGAATTAATCTTCCTTTCCTGTGAGTAAGATCACAAAGAAACTCATGAAAGAGGGCTTGTTCACACAATGTCCGGATTCTGTCCAGACTAGAGCAGTTCACACCTGCACTAAAAACGCATCACAATGTATCCCTATGTGTTTTATGGGCCCCAGATAACACGAACGCAGTGCTTTCCATTCCGGACAAAGATACTGCATGTCACATTTTCTCTGGTCCGGAAAGCGCATGCTTCCAATTCTCTCGACATCCTGGATCTTATCCAACGGGCAGTAGCCAAACGGGTGAGGCAAGCTGGCCATTCCCATAAGAGAATAAGAGCAAGCAGTTCCCGATTTGCATTGTCAGATGCATGAAAGGGGAGAGGAGGTTCTGTCACCCTCAAGCAGACACTTTGCGGGGCAGAGACGGAATTAATCTTCCTTTCCTGTGAGTAAGATCACAAAGAAACTCATGAAAGAGGGCTTGTTCACACAATGTCCGGATTCTGTCCAGACTAGAGCAGTTCACACCTGCACTAAAAACGCATCACAATGTATCCCTATGTGTTTTATGGGCCCCAGATAACACGAACGCAGTGCTTTCCATTCCGGACAAAGATACTGCATGTCACATTTTCTCTGGTCCGGAAAGCGCACACGAACGCCTCAAGACGCAACAAAAATGTGCCAGAAACGCACAGCACTGCAGCTAACTGAAAAGAAAAATGGAATGCGTCTGGAATGCGGTAAAAACACATCAAATGCACGTCAAAAAACGTGCTGCACACATTGCTCAGCATCTGCAGATCTGCTCCAGATCGGGACCAGAAAATGTTGTGAACAGGCCGTAAGGGCAAGTTCATAACATATGCAGTTGTGATGCAGTCCATTTATTTTGACTGCTGCAGTCAAAATACATCACAATGCTTTCCTATGGGCTTTCTTGTGCCTAATTCACACCATTGCAGTCAGTTCAACTGCAGTCAGGAAAAGTACTGCTTGTCCTACTTTACCTGCATCTAACTGCACTAAACGCATCAAAACGCAGTGCAAACGCATCACAACAGATTGCAATGCAACTGCGCAGACGCACACAATTGTGATGCAGTTTCTGGTGTGAACTAACCCTAAAACCTATACTGTGTTAGGCATACGCCTTCAGCCGGCAGTGGCCTTATCTTCGGTATCAAGAACTTCTAAATTCTGGATAGATCTGGAGGATGATATTAACAGGGGAGTGAGTGGACACAGTCTCCTGGATAGGATACACGATATGAAATTTGGCACCTGATTTCACTACGGGATCCGTGTCCAAGGGTATGATATCCTCTTTAGTAGCCCGCCGGGCACTGTGGCTCAGACCATGGGGGGCCGATTCTTCCTCAAATAGCAGCCTATGTTCCTGGGCATTCCAAGGTGATATGCTTTTTGGCCTGAAATTGGATAGCTATATTAAAGGCTATCGATGGCATTAAAGCGGTGTTACCTCAAGAGAGGAGAAACCAGAGAAGCTATAGAGATTACAGGATTCGCCAAAATTATACTACTTTTCATGACTCCAGGACCTACAAACCTGAAAGAGAATCTACTTGATCAATGAAGGTGTCGGTCCAAGAGATGTGAGAGTCGGGGTGAGACTATAACTATTCTTAGATCTCTGGGAAGAATCAATAGCAGACGCTTGGGTACTGAAGATAATCGCTGAGGGATACAAACTGGGATTCAGATTGTTTCCCCCAAAAGGCAGGTTCATAGTGACCAAACTCCCAAGGGACTTGATGAAGAAACGGGCTATGTTTGACTTTGGGGGTTCCCTTTCATCCCAAGATGTCATAACTGCGGTACCCGAGCAGCAAGAGTTCCAGAGGTTCTATCCCATTTGTTCCTAACTTCCGAAGCAAAATTATGTTGGAGGCCAGTCTTGGACTTATACCAGCTTAACCGATTCATCCGCGTCAGGAAGTGCAGAATGGAGTCCCTCCAAACGATCATACAAGTGGTACATCCAGGGATGTGTATGATGTCCATAGAGCTGACGGATGCGTACTTCCATGTTCTCATTGCTCCAGATCAGCAGAAGTTCCTAGGATTTTGTATCGGTCAGGGCATTTTTAATTCAGGGCAATGCCATTCGGGCTCAGCAACGCCCCCAGGACTTTTTCTCTGAATATCTGGTTACCATTGTAGCATAGGTACTGAAACTGTACCATTTTCCATTATCTTGACAATGTCCTAATCCTGGTAGATTTGGAAAAAGAGATGATCTCCAGCAGAAATATCAGCATAGACACCCTGCAGAGATGTGGATGGTTACTGACAATGGGAAGAGCAACCTGACGCCGACTCAAGAGATTGTGTACTTGGGAGCGGCATTCAATACAAATCTCGGTTCAACTGTCCAAGGACAGAGTTCTCAAATGAAAAAGAAGGTGGGCACAATGCAGGCAAGCAAGCATGTCACAGCCGAGTGGTTCATGGGCCTGTTGGGTTCCATGTCTTCAACCATAGGCCTTACTCGGTGAGCCCAATGGAATATGCGACCTGCAGAGTTGTTTTTTCCCAACAGGGAAGGTATCGGAACAAGAGGCAGGGGGATCGCCATTTCCTGCAAGGTCAAGGTATCCCTACAATGGTGGTCTCAAGACAAAAACCTGCGCAAGGAGTTTTCCATTAGGGAACACCCCGTGGGTCACCATTACGACCGACGCAAGCGGATCGTGTTGGGGAGCTCACGTGGACAACCTATTCGCACAGAGGGTTATGGACGGAGATAGGGAGGAACACTTTGTCCACTCTACTAGAGCTGAAGGCAGTATTCCAGGCACTCCAGTATTCCAAGAACAAATACAGGTAACAAATCTTCAACACACTTGTAGGAAGATGAGGCAATCCTCAGGTGGATCTAATGGTGTCTC
>NW_017307287.1:504777-505502 GCF_000935625.1 Nanorana parkeri | reverse complement strand
CTTATTGCCCCGAAGGGGCAGGGGGTGGATACATCAGCCATCACTGGGATGAGGTGGACTCTGAGGAGGCTTCTTTATCTGTCTTGGGATGTTCCTCTAGTTTTGGAGGCTCTTTCAGGACCTCCCTTTGAGCTGATACAGTCTATTTCTATGCAAAACAAGATGGTCTCCTTAGAGGTCTTGGCTTCAGGTAGGAGGGTGTTGGGGCTCCAAGCCTGTGGTTGTGGTCAACCCTTTCTCCTTTTTCATGAGGATAGAGTAGTTCTGAGAACTGTATCAGGTTTCTTGCCTTAGGTTCATGCTAGTGTTCATGTGAGTCAGGATATTATCCTTCCCGCTCTCAACTCGGAAGGTATGGAAGGAAGTTTGACCCTAGTCCGGTGTCTGAGGACATATGTGGAAGGATATACGGACTGGAAAAAGTCCAGAAGGCTGTTTATGATTACGGCAGGAGCCAGGAAGGCATTGGCAGCAGCCAAAACTTCCTTAAGCAGATGGCTTGTGCTCACCATCATTAACGCCTGTCAACAGCTGGAGTCTCCCCACCAAAAGGCATCGGGGTTCACTCCACAAGGGCCGTGTCCTCCTCATGGGCAGCAGCAGCTGGAGTTTCGGTGAATCAAAATTGCAGGGCAGCAACATGGGCGTCTAGGTCTACCTTTGTTAGCATTCTCGACTGGACGTCAGGGCTGCAGTGAATGACCACTTCGGTAGAAGTGTTTTGC
>NW_017307287.1:502258-503940 GCF_000935625.1 Nanorana parkeri | reverse complement strand
CAAACAGCGGGAGTCTCCCCACCAAAAGGCATCGGGGTTCACTCCACAAGGGCCGTGTCCTCCTCATGGGCAGCAGCAGCTGGAGTTTCGGTGAATCAAAATTGCAGGGCAGCAACATGGGCGTCTAGGTCTACCTTTGTTAGCATTCTCGACTGGACGTCAGGGCTGCAGTGAGTGACCAATTTCGGTAGAAGTGTTTTGCTCTCTCGACTTGGAGTCGAGTGATACATTTATTTTTTGCATTCAATGATGTTTGTCTATGGATTTTGTTCCTACCCTTACTTCTGCTTGGGTAGTCCCCATTTGTCAGCGCTGCCATGGATATGGCCAGGAAAACGGAAAATGTATTCATAATTACCGTAATTTTCTTTTCCTGATTATACTCCATGGCAGCGCTGGGCTCACACCCTATGGAGTTTTTAGCTTGTTACTAGACTGGGGAAGTCAGCAGGAGGAGGGGCTTTTATAGAGAGGGTTAGGCCTTGTTTAACCCTTTTGGTTCCTGTCAGCTAGGGGTTATTGGATCTAAACCCATTTGTCAGCGCTGCCATGGAGTATAACCAGGAAAAGAAAATTATGGTAAGTATGATTAAATTTTCCGTTATATACAGTTGTGTGAAAAAGTGTTGGCCCCCTTCCTGATTTTTCATTGTTTTGCACGTTTGTCACGCTTTAATGTTTCAGAACAGCAAACAAATTTAAATATTAGTCAAAGATAACACAAGTAAACACAACATGCAGTTTTTAAAGGACGGTTTTTATTATTAAGGGAAAACAAAATCCAAACCCACATGAAAAAGTGCTCGTCCCATAAACTTAGTAACTGGTTGGGCCACCCTTAGCAGAAAGAACTGCAATCAAGCATTTGCGATAACTTGCAATGAGTCTGTTACAGCGCTGTGCAGGAATTTTGGTCCACTCATCTTTGCAGAATTGTTGTAATTCAGCCACATTGGAAGGTTTTCGAGCATGAACCACCTTTTTATGGTCATGCCACAGCATCTCAAAAAGATTTCAGGTCAGGACTTTGACCAGGCCACTCCAAAGACTTCATTTTGTTTTTCTTCAGCCATTCAGAGGTAGACTTGCTGTTGTGTTTTGGATCATTGTCCTGCTGCAGAACCCAAGGTCACTTCAGCTTGAGGTCACGGACAGATGGCCCACATTTTTTTTTGGTAGACAGCAGAATTCATGGTTCCATTTATCACAGCAAGTCTTCCGGGTCTCCTGTGGACTCCTGAAGCAGCAAAACAGCCCCAGACCATCACACTACCACCACCATATTTTACTGTTGGTATGATGCTCTTTTTCTGAAATGTGGTGTTACTCTTACACCAGATGTAATGGGACACACACCTTCCAAAAAGTTCAACTTTTGTCTCGTCAGTCCACAGAGTATTTTCCCAAAAGTCTTGGGTATCATCAAGATGTTTTCTGGCATAACGGAGACAAGCTTTTATGTCCTTTTTGCTCAGCAGCGGTTTTTGTCTTGGAACTCTGCCATGCAGGCCATTTTTGCCCAGTCTCTTTCTTATGGTGGAGTCATGAACACTGACCTGAACTGAGGCAAGTGAGGCCTGCAGTTCTTTGGATGTTGTTGTGGGGTCTTTTGTGACCTCTTGGATGAGTCGTCGCTGCGCTCTTGGGGTAATTTTGGTTGGCCGCCCACTCCTGGGAAGGTT
>NW_017307287.1:465107-499678 GCF_000935625.1 Nanorana parkeri | reverse complement strand
ATATATATATAATCACTAATTGCAATATCATGCACCAAGCATACTGCAGTATACTCAAATTCAAACAGGAACTCAGTTATTCTGATTTTGCCTTTTTGCGAAGGCATACTGGCTTTAAATATAGTTTAGCAAACCCTAAACATTGATATACTGCAAATGTAATGCATATTGGCAAACAGCTAAATATAGTACCAAATGATTTTGAACATGAGTAAAATAAACTAATTATGAGCATTAGTTTCACAATCCAGTACAAGTTGTGCTAGGTAATCAATGAGAATCCAAAGTGTCAGTTATATTAATATTTCTGTAAATGCATAGGTAGCACAACAGATAAAAGGGTTCAGAATAGTGAACTTAAAACAGAATGAATATGCCTTCCAAAGATACATTATGTTATAAAGAACATTACTAATGCATACTCTGGCATATGGTAAACAAATAAGCAGATGGTATTGAAATGCTGGATCCTTGTGTAATACAGTTTAGGAATTTTTGTTTCTTCAGGGCATTCCTTTAAGTAAATACCTTTTTATATTTCCTTATCCTGAAAATTTCTAAATAAACCAATATAAATAACGACTGTTACGATTTAAACATGATAGGAAGATCTAGTAACTTAAGCAGAATTTTGTTAGATGCAAACATAGTTTTTAGTATCTTTATTATGCAGAGGACAAAGAAGAATATCTTTAAATATACCTCAAATTTCTTTTTAATCAGGTAAATGAAATACTACCTACTTGAACTTTACCTCTTAGAGCCAGCAGATGAAACTCTAAGAAAGTCATATGCTTCATAATGTCTCATCCTCACAGCTGCTATGCTAAAAACAGCAGAGGGCGGGTGCAATAGCTAGTTTGCTATTGGCTATTGCAAAGTGAAATAGCCAATAGGAATCATGCTATGCATTCCCATGGTGATTTGTTTTTTATTCTGACGGCAGCAGAACTGCCCGGCCAATAAAAAACAGTTGGGGGAGCTGGCTGTCACTGCTAGCTCCGTCCAATCGTTTTCTATTTTATTTTTTACTACTTTTTAAACTGCTCGGCGGCATTCAGCTATTTACTCACTGCTGTTCGGCATCTATGAGAATAGGCAGAACACCAGTGAGTAGCCTGCCGGAGGTTCGGCTCAGCCAATCCAGATGTTGGATCGGCTGACTCTAACTCCTTCTGCACTTCGGGTCGGCCGAACATGCAGAGCATGTTTGGCCGACTCAGAGCCGCACAAAGCAAGTCGATGTACGGCTGATTTCCGCAGATATACGGATGGAATCAGCCGTACAAGACTGAAGTGAATAGCCAAACAGCGTTCGGCTCACTTCACCTTGGGTCGTTTATTCACTCGGCTGCCTACGGCAGCTTTGTAAATAGACCCCTTATTATCTCCTCAGTTGTGAATGAACAGGAAATGATCTGTACTGAGTACCTCCTCTTCACTAATAGCGACTGCTGGGGCCTCAATCTCTTCCTCCAAAGGGAACAACATAACCCTGATATTAAACTAATGTCAATTGACTGTACTGTTAAAAAAAATACAAAAATAGTAAAAAAATTAAATTAAAAAAATAGAACACACACAAACACACGTGCACCAGTGGGCTCACATCATGGTGTGTGTAACACACTCATGCTGGTGTGCACTGTGCACATGCACTGCAGTGCATTGTTACAACTCATTCCAGTGCTTATTTTTTTTCTTTTAAAAAAAATAAAAATATTGTTTTACATTTATGCACAAGTATCACGGGACCCACAAAATCTGTAGCACCACCTTTTTACTCTATCAGTCCTTTGCTTTCACAAAATGTATGGTTTGGAGGGTCTTTTACAAAGTTTGAAAACTTTACAGTGCCTTGCAGTGAAAGGGTTAAAGGAAATCTGTACTTCTAGTAAACGTATTATTTATATCTCTACTACTCATTCAAGTCTTACACTTACCTGCCTCTCCTCTTCCAACATTTGCACTGTACAGCTTTCTGGGTGCCCAGAGGTAGGTTGTCCATTAGTGCTAATAGTATACTGTTGAATGTGTGCAAGAATCCTCTAGTACTGATGACATGAAAAAGGAGGTGTTCTTGTGCAACGGAAATCAGTGAGAGCAAGGTATATCTAAGGGGGAAGCAGAGAGGAAGATGGAACATTTACTGAGGGTGCAAAGCTGAATATGTGAATTAATCTTCCGGTTATCTTAAAACTGACAGATTCTTCATCAATGTGTACCTTGTATCCTTGAAAGAACATTTAATGTTTCAGTGTGGATCGTTAGATACATTTTTTACAAATCTGAATTAATTTTTTCAAAATATTTAAACTTTGAATACCGCTAGATAATTTTTCATTTTGTAAATGTCCATATATATTTTGGATATGAGCTCATAGTATTATTTTGAGCCTAAACTGCATGTTTGTTTTTCCTTTTCTGACTTGTCAGCCAATACAATGGAATAAAAAAGTACTATAAACATAATATATTATCTAGGTGAGGAACAGTAAAAAAGGATTGTAAAAATCCTATTTCTTTTATTAGAATATAATTATATTCCTCTCATTTTACTGTCTAAAATTGCTTCTATAGGGAATTGTGATTTCAGCAAAAGTGTCAATAAAATAACCTAGGAAGAAAGTTTCAATAAAAGGTTGCGTGAAATATATTCCAGAAGACTAACTTAAAATAGTCTCTGACAAGACTTAAAATGTGCATTCAATTTTCTTTTTTAGGGCAGAGGACAATAATCTGAAATTGGTGTGTGAGTTACAATTGCAGAAAGACAAAAATCCTGTGTACATGAATGCTGGTGCACAGATTTTAGTTCAATAAGTATTTATTGAGAGTTTAAGAAACATACAAGTAAAAGGTCAATTCACAGAAATCAAAGTCACAGCACAATAACATTTGAAGTACAAAGGCCCAAAGTCTTGGGACACGGTCACGGCTACATAACCCCGGGCCAGGGGGACAAGTAGATAGGACAAACATCACCCGTACGGGTCTCATCATGTCGTGCCACTTGTGTGACTCTGAGGTATGTCCCTCCCGACAGGGATGTCTCAAAAGATATTTTCCACTTAGGGGCATATGAGCCAAAACCAGCTGCTACTGTAACCAGACTAATATACGGAATAGAGTCCTTCCTTTAGGGCTGACCACATACTGACAAAGAACAGTAGGACGACTAAGGAAGGAAATCACCAAGGTCGGGAATGTGGGCAAAACAAAAAGAAACAGAAACGAGAACTTATAGAGGACCAGAAAAAGGAGGAAAAAGAGTAGAGAAGCTAAGTAAAGAAAAGGCAAGGAAGCACTGAGTACAGAGAAAGGTCGGTGAAGAAAGGAGCCCTAAGGACCAGGGCCAGGGGAGCCTCGTCCATCACCCTCCGCCACATTGTCACAGCCACCCGTAGGGATCTAGATGACCTAAGAGATTACCCCATCCGAAAATGTATCTGAGGCTCAAAAGTCCAGCCACACAGACCAAGTGACATTGTAGCTATCTCTCGTGTCATTTTCATCTGCCAGTAGCCGTTCCAGGTCCGCAATATGGTCCACTTCCACAGTCCACTCTGCCAAGGTAGGGAGCACAGGTGTGCCCAAGTGCCAGGGGATAACTGCCCTTGCAGCTGTGAGAAAATGCCTTAGGAGGCCCCTTTTTACCGACTTTAGTGAACCTGGTGCCATAGTTAACAGTGCGATCCTGGGGTCGTTGGGAATCACTGTATCTGTCACTCGGTGATGGACATCCAGCACTGCCTGCCAAAACTCTTTGATTGGAGGGCAACTCCCCCAAATATGCGTCATATGGCCCGGAGAGGACTGACAGCGCCAACAGAAGTCCGGGACTTGAGGGTAAAACCGGTGGAGTACCGTGGGGCATCTGTACCACCTGGTCAGAATTTTCAGGTTCTTTTCGTGTGCCTTACAAGCAATGGAGAGTGAATGAGATAGGACAAAAGATTTTTCCCTGTCCAACTCACTGATGGGGAGTCCTAGTTCTTGTTCCCATACCGATACATAGCCTGGAGGTTCCGGGGGAGGGCAAGAGGAGAGAAGTGAGTAAAGTAGCGAGACAGTATGGGTAGGGGGAGAGGATTGTAGGAGTAGGGATTCAAAAGCTCTAGGGGTTGCCTCAAAAGCTCAGGGTGAGTGAACGAGGAAACAAAAGAACGAAACTGTCTTTCGGCCAACCATGTGCGATCGATTGAAGGGACTACCGCGGAGTCCCGGATAGCCACCACTAACCGTCTGTGGGAATCTCTAGTCCATCCCCCGAAGGAGGCCTGACGCAGCGCTGGAGGGAACGCTGGGTTATTAAAGAGTGGGGTCATGGGGCCAACGTAGGAGGAGAGCCCCGATGTGGAAACCCATTTATCCCATAATCGTAGGGTATGCATAGTCAAGACCGGAAAGGAAGGAGGCAGGGCCCGAGACGCCGGAAGGATCCAAGGTAGGACCTGCAGGTCGGAGCCCGTAAGCTCCCCTTCAAGTCGAACCCATTGTTTATCATCGGCTCATGGAACCAATCCGTGATGCGCAGTAACACTGAAGCTGCATGATACAGGCGTATATCCGGGGCACCAGCACCGCCCTTACGCTTAGGCAAATACAGAGTTTTGAACTTCACACGAGGGCGGGAGGAGCCCCAAATGAACTTTGTGAATAATTGGCGTAGTTTCTTAAAGAAAGAAGAGGGGGGAAGGATCGGCAGGACCTGGAAGAGGTATAAGAATCTGGGGATCACGTCCATTTTGAGAGCATGGATCCTTCCCAACCAGGAGATGGTCTTACGATCATATGTGGACAGATCCAGAGCAGTCTTCCGTAGCAGGGGGTCATAATTGAGGGCAAACAAGTGAGATAAATCCGAAGAGAGATGGACCCCCAGGTATGTGACTGAGGCATGGCAGATGCGGAACACATTCAGGATTTCTGATTTAGTGAGGTTCACTTTGAAGTTACTGAGCAAACCAAACCGGGTAAACTCTTGGAGAATGGAGGGCATAGAGGTATGGGGGTGAGTGACATAGACTAATAAGTCATCTGCGAAGAGAGCCAATTTAGGTTGTAAGGGCCCTACCGAAAGACCCGGAAGCGACGTGTTCCTGCGAAGGGCCACCGCCAGGTTCTCCATAGTTAGCACATAGAGCAGCGGGGACAGTGGGCACCCCTGACGGGTACCATTGGATATCCTAAAACTCGGGGAAAGAGAACCGTTGATCCGGACACGGGCCGTTGGGTTAGAGTATAGGGCCATAATGTTGCGCAACAGAAGGGGCCAAACTCCAACTTGCAACAGAGAGTGTCGAAGAAAATGCCAACTCAGTCGGTCGAAAGCCTTGATGGCGTCGACCGACAAGAGACACATGGGAGTATTGGAAGTCTGGGCATGTTGCATAAGCAGGACAGTTTTGATGACGTTGTCTCTGGCTTCACGCCCCCTTACAAACCCAACCTGGTCAGAGTGAATAAGGCTGGGGAGTATAGGTTGTAGACGATTGGCTATCAATTTGGAAAAGAGTTTCAGATCTACATTAATGAGTGAGATGGGACGGTAGTTAGTACAAAGGGTATGATCCTTCTCCGGCTTAGGGATCAGGGAAATATGGGCCTCCAATGCCTGTGCCGGAAAATCCGATCCCAGGGCGATAGAGTTAAAGACCCTAAGGAGAAACGGAGCTAAGAGATCCTTGTATTGTTTGTAGAACTTGGCAGAGAACCCGTCCGGCCCCGGACTCTTACCCGCCGGCATGGACCTAAGAACACAGTTGAGTTCCTCCATGTTAAAGGGGAATTCCAAGTCCTCTGCCATAGAGTCATCCAGGACAGGGAGGGAAGTATCTTGCATATAGGAGGATAAGCGGGCCTCCCAATCTGGGGCACTCGTGTCGGTCTTTGGGATATTATACAGAGATTCATAGAACTCTGCGAATGCCTTATGGATCTCCGAGGGCGAGTGAACTAGGACATCCGGAGACGTCCGGATCTGTGAGATGAAAGTGTGAGAGGATCTAGGGTGTAGGGTCCTAGCCAGGGCCCTACTACATTTGTCTCTGAATTCATACGCTCGATAAGCCAACCTGTCGGCATATCTGCGTGTCGAGAGATCCAGAATCCCCAGCAACTTCTGTCTAGTCTGTGAAAGTTGTAACAAAACCTCTGGATCGGGAGAGCCTTTGTGACGAGTTTCTAAATCCCTAAGAGACTGAAATGTGTCACGTAGGGACTGAGAGCGCTCCCGCTTTAGCCTAGATCCGTGTTGAATCAGGGTGCCCCAGAGGACCGCCTTTAGGGCTTCCCACTTGGTCGGGAGGGGGGTGGGGTCGTGGTCATGGATCTCCAAGAACCGACAAATCTCCAGGGAGATCGCATCAGCACATACCGGGTCAGCTAATAGAGATTCATTAAGACGCCAGTCCACTCACGTGTCGGGGTCTGTGGGATCTGCAAAGAAAGGGTGACCGAGGCATGGTCAGACCACACAGTGGGGTCTATGTCACAATTAGGGGACCAATCTAGTACCGGATGGGAAACAAAGAAGTAGTCCAGCCTACTATACGAACGATGAGGGGCAGAGTAGTGCATATAGTCCCGGGTCATGGGATGAAGAACCATCCATATATCCACCAATTGAAGTTCAATGAGGCGTTTTTTGAGTGTACGTAGTTTGGAGAAAGATAATGTGGAGCGACCTACCGAGGAGTCTAGCACGGGTTCAAGGGTGAGGTTAAAGTCTCCCCCAACAAGGACCGTACCCTCTGCAAAGTCCGCTAATATCTTCAGGAATTGGACAGCAACTTTGGTTTGGTTAGTGTTTGGAAGGTAAAAGTTCTCCAGCGTAAAGGTCCTACCCCAGAGTGACAGTTTAAGCAATAAATATCTACCAAACTCATCCATCAAGTTTAACCAATTCTTGCACAATTATTCTAGAAAAAGGAAAATGAAAAACCAAACAGGATATTTCTCAAATTCTATTTTACTGGGGAAAAAAATCTGGTCCCATTAATGACAGTAAGATTTATTTACTGGGACAGTGACTGTCCAGATCAATAAACAATTATAGTTCGACATATTGTTCTCAGTAAGAATTGCATCCAATTCAGATGTCAGTATTTATAAAGAGTTACATCAGTGCCTGCTTTGGCAAAAAAATAACAATAATAACGTTTGTTGATAAAACAGTTTCTCTTCACAGTCTTAAGGATTTTTGGCTTAATATTTTTGTGAAGGCAAAAATGTCCCTGGGTTTTATCCCTTCAAAGGTCATGTAAGTACAAAAAAATACCCGTTGATGTGCCAAAAATGCACTCAGCTCCTAATTTCTTAATGTGGATGGACAACGAGCAGTTTTTTGAGAACTGAATGGTGTCATCTCTGCTCACTTGCCTTTTTATAAATTACTGAGTTCCTCCCACTGCCCTCATTTCCACTACACAGGGTCTAATTTTTCTGTAGTTCAAGTTAAACACTGGGAGGGCTCATTGCCTTCCTTGTGGCAACACAGGAAGTTTGCGCCGGACACAGAATAGTTCTGAATTTCTAACAGGATCAATGGGTATTTTTTGTGAACCAATTAAACAGATATTGCAAAACACTTTTAACAGAACAAAATTAAGTAACTAAGATAAGTTGATTGTTAGAGTTTACATACTATTTAAAGTCTTTAAAGTCTTCATTTGTTTTGTGTAAATTAGCAAACAAATGTGTGCATTGAATTCAGGAATAAAGGGGAGTTAGCATGGCATTATTAGCACGGTAAGCATCCTGAATGATTCAACATTTCTAAAAGATGAGTATCACAAATAAGAAGGGGTCAAAACCTGTAACATCCCTAAATAATATATGTTACTTAGGCCATGGATCTTTTTTTGAAAAATATGATCCAGTCTGGCATCTGTCATGGTGGAAAAAAACTTTATACCTGATGTCTGTGGAAAGTGATACAGGCAAATGCTTAGGAGTGACTAATCAATGCCAATTTGGTAACATTCTGTCACATGCTGTTTTGAGCCTGTCTTCTAGATAAATTTGGCTTGTTAGTGAAATCTGATAATGCTTTGATTGAAATAAAGCTGTTCTAATGCAACCCTATGTTAACAAAATTACATGCACAATTACTGTAAAATATTAGCTATGTTTTAAATAGAATAGAAAAAAAACTGATACTAACATTCAGATGTTTCCTATAAAGCATTATAATTTCCATTTTTCCCTAAGAAAAAAAAGGAGGGTCATTAACATTGTATCCAATGCAATTATTTTTCTCTAGAAGACACGTGGTGGACTGGGAATTAAACGTTGCCCTGTTAAACTCTTTCCTGCTCAGTCTGCTAAAGTTAAAAATATCAGAACGCAACAGAGAGGAAATGGCCAGAAGCTGTAATGACAATAATATAGCACATGGATAGCTGCACAGCAAGGGAGAACCACTAATTTCTTGAAAATTGGACTTACACAATATGTAATTTCGATGTGATGTGAAAAAACAATTAAGGGTGAAAATGTGAATATAAAACGACATGCTATCACAAAAGTACAGATCATATAAACCCAAAATGACCCATTTACTCATGGGGATCTAAATTGCCCTTCATAGTAATACCAGATACTACTTGTTATGGAGATAACTTCAAAGAGAACATAATGTAACTCTTAATGGCATAAATAAAAAAAAAATCAACAGCAGACATGAAGAAAGAAAAGAGACAATACATTAGGCCCAATTACTTACTAATGTTAGAGCAAGAAATGAATGTGAAAAATAATATCTCTTGCTATTGGTTAAACCTCTTCAATAATATCAATTGGTCAAACAATCTGTTTTTTTCGGGTCTGCATCTGTGTAATTCTTTGTCTATACACAATGAAAGCTACTATGTACATTACATAGTAGTAGCAGTAGTAACTTAATAATAAAATTATTTGTTACTAATAAACTGAGTGTGTTCACTTCCAGCACAGCAAATCAGTTCATGGGCAACTTCCAGGAGTTCTAACTCTTTCTCACTATTGTTAGAATGTTTTTTTTACTAAATGTAATTACATGCAATATTGAGATCACATGACCATTTTCAGTGAAATCACATGCATTAACAAAATGTTCAATTCATTAAACTCTCTACTGTTCTCTAAAACATGCAGAAAATACTGAATGAAATACATTAAAGTCAATTTACTTAAAAAAAATGTATGTAGTAAATAGCACTGGCCTGGGGCATTTGGCATTTAACACCTGTCAGCCTGTGGCAGGGTGCAAGTGTTAATTTGTGTCTCAACTGGATTTTAATGTTATTACATTAATTGTCTGCACCCATGTGCCTTTTTTAAACTGGGAAAGACAAAAAAATTAAAAAGGTGAAAAAATAATGCCAAAAATAATGCCCAAAATAGTTTTTTTTTTTTAAACACGTTTTGCAGACATATCTCATGCAGTATATAATGCATAGATATTCGTGAATTATACACTCAAGAGATAAATAACACATGAGGTATTGTACCACAAAACCTCATGTGGTATTTAACTGTTAATAAATGAAGCCCACATTCTTCTATAAGCTTCAGAGGTTTTAATTCTCCACGCTTAATCCAAAATAAAAAAAAACAAAGCTTTGGCTGGGCTTACACCTTAATGATCAATAAGTAGAATTTGAGACTTGTTCTTTGTGAATGTATTTGAGCCTGTGGAAATAGCATTTTCTCAACATCAACCAACTGTATGGCAGTACAGGTAATGAACAAATGAATGGGCGATTGAAACAATAGTTCTCCAGGCTTTAAAGTACATTATGTACAGATGCATGAATTTAATTATTCATGTATTTACTTATTTCATTTTTTACATCTCTTAAAGATGAAAAGATTTGATTGTTACAATTATTTGAACAGAAATAAACCCCTTTTGATTAATAAAACATATGCATAATCTGTAGCATTTAAGTCAAGCTCTTATCTTATGCTTGAATGGAAAGAAAGAAAAAAAAATAGTCTGTATGTTTTGCTAACTTTATTTGCACTTTCCAACTAAGTATGAATAAAACTAATACCCCAGAAAGTGTCCAAACAAATAGTACATCCTTTGTTAGATATTGATGAAAAAAATATAGATCACCAAATGCTTCTAGCAATAAAGACTGCCATTGGCTTATTATTACTTAGTTAAAAGGCTTTTGTCAATGTAGCAGTGATGTTAAGTGCATATTGATTGTTAACACATTATTGGCACTAAGTGCACAAGTTAAATTTGTTGTATAGAGAATCATTAAAATAAATGATGTATACTCAGCGAAATAGAGATATAAAATACCCCTCTAAATATTTTGTTTTAGAATTGTCACCAGGGCAAGAGATGAGGATAGTTCATCCAATAGGAACAAGTTTTTTGGTGACCGTAGTCTGAGATGTGAGTTCCCCTCACGGGAGACTTTCTCTTTCTATAGCATCTCTAGGACAGCAAGTGAGGGACAGTCTCCACAATGGGATGTGGACAGCTAGCAAAATCATTTGTATTTTAACTCTTCTCTACTCTATCCAAAACTAAAAGAAAAAGTGTCACTTTGCATCACACATGATCAGATCATGAAGGTTCAGTGCACTAAATGACTGCCATAAGTTAAGGCATTTAAAAAAATTGCTTCTAGTGGCTTTATTGTACTAAAACTGAAATATGAAATCTATATTGCATATTACATATTTTCTCAGTATTCCAAATAAATTTAAATAAAGTATGATTAGAAATTGCTGATGTACCAAAATAATTATTTTTCTTCTTATAATGACACTTCTAATTCCAATAACCTAATGTATTTGCAGTTTATGAACGTCCTATGTTCATAAACTGTAAGCTGTGGAAAAATTCGGTTTGGTTTGGAAATTTAAAGGGTTATTCACCAAGCTGCCGAGTGAAGTAAGCTGAATGCTGTTCAGCTATTTACTTCTGGCTTGTATGGCTGATTCCAGCTGTACATTGGCAGAAATCATCTGTACATTGGCTCTGTATAGCTGCCTTTGGTCAGCCAAACATGCTCTGCATGTTCGGCTGACCTGAAGTGCACTAAGAAAAATATTGGAATCAGCACTAAACCGAGACACCAACCCCTGAATACAATCATAAATACCAAAAAAAAGGGGCTTTTTAGGTGACTCATAAACAATGCAAGAAAATGCAGTTAGACATAATGCCATGTGACTCATTATTGTAAAGTAAAATTCATATTTAATAACGTAATTTCATAATTAGCAAAAACTTGTATATAAAAACATATTGTTACATAATTTCATATTGTTAAATGGTCCAATCAAAATCTGTACTTCTCCAGACGCGTTTCGCCTTAGCTTTTTCAAGAAGTTTATAGAGGTGGCCATGTATAAGATTTCTGAGGGCGAGCATTATGTAACAATATGTTGACTGAATTAAGTAATTATATATTGACTGATCTAATTAAATATGGACTTTTGCAATGTAATCAAGAATATATTATTGCTATTTTGCACAATATAAATCTGTACGGATTCCTAGAGGTGACATGCTGTATATATATATAATGGTCCTGTTTTTAGATGAGTGTGTTATGTTTTTTTATATACAATGTTTTGCTAATCATGAAATTAAGTTATTAAATATGAAGTTTACTTTACAATAATGAGTCACATGGCATTATATCTAACTGCATTTCGTTGCATTGTTAATGAGTCACCTAAAAAGCCCAGAAGGACTTCGACTCAGCGGATCCAACATCTGGACAACATTCTCATAGGGGCTGAACGGCAGTGAGTGAATATCAAATAGTAAAAATAGTAATAGTAAAAAAGTAATAGTAAAAAATAAATAAAGATATTTAAAAAAATAAAACATAATTAAAAAACCAATTGGGCGGAGCTAGCAGTGAGAGCTTGCTCCACCCAACTGTTTCCTATTGGCTGGCACCTGCTAAAGTCTTATAGCAGTTCCTGGCCAATGAATAACAACTGGGTGGATCCGGCTGTGACATCACAGATAGCTCCACCCAGTTGTTGTTTAATGACAGATCAGCTCCCCAGGTCATTTGGGGATGCTGATTTGTCATTACAACTGGGCGGAGCCAGCCGTGAGATCACAGCTTGCTATAACCAGCTGTCATTTGTGGGACAAACGGCCGGCAAAGCTACAGCTGGATCCTTCGGCTCCTTCGTGAATAACACCCTTAATTATTTTGGGATTCGTGTCAGAAATTCAATTTGGTTCAGGTTTTGGATTCACAACAAAACTTGAGTGTTCCTTAGTTTCAGATGAGTTTACGAATATTCATTTAGAATACCACAGAAAACCATATACAGATATTAATACTAAAGCTGTAGCTCCTAGACCTGAATGGCATTCGGGAGTCTGAATTTCTGAATTACCGAATACCATTCGGGAGCTCCAGAAAGCAATATGGGTCTGGGGGCCATATTAAAGGTTAGACTTTCAGACCTGAATGACATTCGGGAGCTCCTGAATGCAATTAGGAAATTCAGATCCCGAATGCCATTCAGCTTTAGTATATTATGTACATATGTATATGGCTCCCATGTTACCGTAATTAAAATTTGTATTCAGACCCATTTGGAAGCATTACATTGAAAAACACATCTGATTGGCTAGAAAAGTTGCATGTCTGATTCAGTTTAGTTTTTGAATGAAATTTGGATGGGATCCGAAATTCGGAAATGCAAATTCGGATTAAGACACATTCGGATGCATTGGGATTCGGAAATTCGAATGTGTCCAAATGTTTGATTTCTGAAAATTTGGACGATTCGGAACAAAATGTATTGCACATGTCAAAATCAAACTAATGTACATTGCTAACCCACAATGAGGACTTGCCAGTTTTACAGTTTTGGGTCAATGAAGATCTTGTCAATCCAAACTTTAAAGCATGTCTTTCTTAATATAATGAAACAGAGCCATTTTTAATAGTTTACATTTAAAACTGTTTTGTAACTGTACACAATAAAACCAGAGAAATGAGTTTACTTTACACGTTGTTACATCATCACAAATTAAGTACCCAGTTTTCTCTAATGTACGGAGCAGTAAAATAAATAATTGGATGACGTGCAACCAATTAATCTGATGCTGTATTTTTTTAATTGTTCCCTAATTAGTTTTAAATAATGTTGTAAATAACTTAACTTTCATATTATATAAACAGATGGCAATGACAAACTTTGCTGCATTCTATGAATATTGATTAGAGGATGTGATTTTAATTTTTATTTAGCAGTCCCTTTTTCAAAGAAAAAAAATGTAATCATATTTACTTAGCAATCAAAGTAAATATGTGACAAAACAGAGATGCTGATATAATAATATCGTAAATGCAAACCTCAATATTACAATGTGCTGTTAACCTAAATGAAGGGAGAAATATGTGCTAGCTGGCAGAAAATCCAATCTGTTCTTGAGTAAACAAAGAAGTGCTTGAATAAAGGCTCTACCTTAACAGACTAACAAATGATTGTGAAGCCAGATTTTAGAGTAATGCCATTCTATCTCTGGTGCCTGAGGAATGGATATGAAAGAACCTGCCAAACATATTCCGTTTTGCTTTTACTTTTTTTCCCCTTTTTGAAAGACATATTGGGATTAAGTGCCTATATTATATGTAACTGAAATCCAAAGTCCTGGCTGTAGAAAATTGTAATGGTTATTCAGTACATATAAACTAATTCCTAAAACTTAATAACAAGCTTTTTCTGACCATAAATCTGAATTACATCCCAAAATCGCAGATCTAAAATGTGTGACTGTGCTATATGAAAAAAAACATATGTTTTGATAGCTAGACAGACAGAGAGGTGGATATTGTGGGGTTAATTTACTAAAGGCAAATAGGCTGTTGACTTTACAAGGGTATTTACACTCTGCAGGGGAAGTTTCCCTTAGGTTAGTGAATGTGGTGAAAATTACACTTGTAAAGAATATCCAATCATGTGCAAGGAAAATTTAAAAATAGTATTTTTGCTCACATGTGATTTGGTGATGGAAGTCAGCAGAACTTTATCTTATTCACTTCACTAAAGGAAAACCATGCCTTCGAAGTACAAATTCCCTTGCAAAGGAAGCAGCCTATTTTCCATTAGTAAATTAAATTCCTGTTTGTGTGAGGATAGATAGAGAGAGAACAAGATGTGTAGATAGATAGATAAATAGATAGCAGTGGCGTGTCTACCACCATAGCAGCCTACGCGGCCGCTATGGGGCCCAAGGCCAGAGGGGGGCCCGGTCGGGAGCAGGAGAGAGGCTAAGGGATCCTTAACTTCCATGCGGCCGCAAGTTAAAATCTGTGCAGTCACACGGAACCTAAGGATACCTGTAGGATTTGTATATTAATGAGCCGCGGTATTCATATGTAAATCCCGCCATGCTTCATTAATGTGCAAATCGCCCTTCCCACTCCCAGGGAACTGAATGAGGGGGGTGGGACAGGGGGGAGTCAGGTCCTAGACTCGTAGAGTAGAGAAAGCAGGGTTAGGGCTTGTACACACCATATACAGTGCGTTCCAGACTGGTTAGCTGCTGGAATGCACTGTATCGCATAGTAAACTCTGCCGTGCGTTCTGGGGCGGGAAGGGGCGTTGTGGTGCATTGAAGTCAATGGCACCACAGCCACGCCCCCCTGCCCGCAGTGCAAGTGCCCGTACCAGAACGCGGGGCACATCAGTGCCTGTGTTGTGATCCAGTGCAATTGGAAAAAATGCTGCATGCACCGGAACACAGGGAGGAGTTTACTATGCGATACAGTGCATTCCATCAGCTAACCGTGCTGGAACGCACTGTATGTGGTGTGAACAAGCCCACCCACACTGCCACCCACGTTGTGCACCCACCCACACTGCAACCCACTCTGTGTACCCACCCACTCTGTGCACCCAGCCACTCTCTGCACCCACCCACATCACCCACTCTGTGCGCCCACCCACACTGCCACCCACTCTGTGCATCCACCCACATCGCCCACCCACTCTGTGCCCCCACCCACTCTGTGCGCCCACCCACACTGCCAACCACTCTGTGCACCCACCCACATTGCCAACCCACTCTGTGCATCCATCCACACTGCCAAAGAAATGAGGGAAAGTGGGTTATATTGCACTGTGTAATCCTACTTTGGTGTGGCAGTGCAATAACAACTTAAAATAACACTGCCAATCCAGTGAAGCAGGGGAAAGTGGGGTTACAAATTATAAACCCTTGTAGTATTTTAAATTATAATTATAACCCCCCTTGTGTGATTGCAAATTTCATTTTCCCAGCTTTATTGGTCGCACGGTTAAAGAATTAGGCCTCGTTACACAGGACATTCTTGCATTCCTGCAGCAGAAACATATATATTCTTGTGACAGGAATATTGGGTGTCCCACTTAGATGTGGCCGCTGTACACACTGAAGTTAATGACTGGGTGACAGCGGCCATATCTGTAAGCGGCAATCCACACGTAATGTACGCGATATGATTAAATGCAGTTTTGAATAGATCACTGTCTCTGGGCGCACGTATCCTAAGCTCAGGGACACTGATCTATTGCAAACGGCATTTAATCTTATTATTAATCGTAAATGATAATATATGCTGTAGTTCAAGCACCAGAGGGGGGTGCAGGTTGGGGGGCCCTATACAAAATTTTGCTATGGGGCCCTGTGATTTCTAGTTACGCCCCTGATAGATAGATAGATAGATAGATAGATAGATAGATAGATAGATAGATAGATAGATAGATAGAGTAGGGGTGAGGGGGCAGATACTCTAAAATATTTGAAGTGTATCTAAAGTCAAATATTTTTAAGCTTTAGATAGAGTGAACTTTTGTGAAATCCTCCTTTTTTATCTCTCTGCCCAATTCGGCAGATTTTTCTACACTTCCTGTCTGTGGAGTGGAAATTCTCTCTTAGACAGCTGTCACTGAAACAGGTGTACTTATTCAAATAGACCTATGAATTGGGCAGATGTCATATGACAGCAGCTGTGTTATGTAATCACTTTTGTAAGTTAAAGGTTGGAAATGGGTTTTGCATTATTCTCTTTAGATTTTATCAGATATTTGTATTATTTTCCTTCACTTGTGACAAATGTAAATTATGTTTTCTCTGAATCACATGTTAATAAAATTATGACCAGTTTATCAAAACTGGAGCAGACAAAACCAATCAGATTATCTCTCTCATTTTCAAACCTTACCTAAGCAAACTGAGCAAACTGAAGAGAGAAGATGATTGGTTGCCATGCACAGCTGCTCCAGATTTTGTCTGCTCCAGTTTTGATAAATTCTTCTCAATGGATTTCAACTCTTGAAGGATAGCTTGCTCAAATGGAAAAAAAATCTTCAATTACACCACACAAGCTAAAGCCACTTCAAAATCTCTTGGAAATGTTACAGTTCATCTTACTGTCTACTCTCCATGCTTACTTTAGTACACTTTAGTGTACTACCCGCACATGATTTTCAGTCCTTGTTAGATGTAATCTTAGTATTAAAAGCACTAGAAGACTGAGTGCTCAAACTGCAATGTATGTATGTATATCAAGCTATCCTTCAAGCTTCTTATTTTGATAAATTAGAGTGCCCATTCAAACTATCTAAGACAGATTTTGCCTCATTTCATCTCATTTCCTTTTGGATCTCTGGGACAGGAAGTGAAGAAAATCCCTTCAGTGGGACACAGACAATGTTAAAAAAAGTGATATTTTGGATTTCACATCACTTTCTGTCTTGGTGACAATGATCACCAGGACAAATTTAGACTTAAATCTCTCTATAGGGGGAATGGACAGCAGACAGCAATGAAGACCTGACATAGATTTTAACTATTTTCTACTCTATCCAAAATATTTATTTTTGCATTGTAATTTAATTAGAAACTATATCTGTATCTTCTCTCACTGCTGTCTGCCATAATGGGTGCTAAATCTATTGTATACTGCAAGGACTGAAAAGCAAGTCTCCAGAGCAGCTTAAATGTTTGTCTTACAACATCATGGGTCATTTTTAAAGGCAAGCCTTCTCCCTCATTTACTGATACTAGTACAGAAAAAGTGACAGGCTCCCCAGCTAGTCTCCTTTAATTTCACCGGTGCATGCTTGTCACTTCTGCAGAATGCTAACATTCTGATGGCTAATTGTATAATGTTTGCAATCACGTTTTCATTTAGTAGGATTGACATAGTTCCGATGTTTGTCTTAAATGATCATAAAACCCGATACCTCTACAGGTCTGCTGCAGGGTAATTAAATAACATGCAGAGATAGTTCAGTGTTGTGGGTCACTTATTTAGAAATGGTCCATTTCTCTGTTAACACATCTCAATCTTTTCAAAGCAGTTAGCTGCAAACAGCTTTAGTTTAGTCTCCAGCAAGCAGCATATGTGCTTGTGTTCATATAACTGAGAAAGTGATTCAGTTGCAGAATAACCAATATGTTACATATAACAGGGGCCTTATATAGAAAACAGGAGTTTCTTGTTTTTAGAAATTTCCTTTTGTTCAAGGGCAACAACGTTTGAATGAAAATGAGACATTATAGTTTATATGTCCTTTGTATTATTTCTGATTAGATGGGGATGCTTTACTAAAGGAGCTCAAATGTTTACTTAGCAAAATTAATAAAGTGAAGCTGTGTTGACTTGTTTTTAAATTCTCCTGTACATGATTGGGTAGTCACAGTGATTCTTGCGTAGACAAGAATCAAGGTGATTCTTTTTGATCTGAACAATCACTACCCCTTCAAAAAATAAACCCAAGGAGATTGAATGTCTCTACTTCACTATGTATATCCAAAAAGTAAACAATTAAAGTAATTGTAATGCAATTGTAATTGTAGGGTATGTCAATTTTTGCTTTGCCTTCTACTGATCTAGCCATAGCTTCGGCTGATGCTTCGGCTAGCTTCGGCCCCATGACCCCTTCGGTTCAGGAGAACTGAAGGGCTGGTGTACGGGCTATTCACTATAGCATGTACAGCTCCCGAAGTTGGTCGAGCCGAAGGCATATGCCTCGGCTCGACTGAGCTGCGGTGAAAGCCGAAGCTGGCTAAATGGCTGGCCGACAGCCTGCTTCTGACAGCTGGGCGGAGCCAGCCATCATCTCACGGCTGCCCCGGCTACTTTCAGGGAGATCAGCATCCCAGGTTACCAACTAACCAGGGACGCTGTCATTACACGCTGAGAACCCAGTCAGGCCGCTATGATATCACAGCGGCCTCTCCATGTTCTCAATGTGTAATGACAGGTGGCATTCCTGGTTACCTGGTAACCAGGAACGCCATCTGTCATTCCTCACCCGGGCGCTCTGGGAGTCTAATAGGCTCCTGGCCACCCGGGAGTGAACACTTTCTCCCAGAAAGGTTCACTCTGCTCGATCAAGCAGAGTAAACCTTTCCCTGCTCGTTTTTTTTTTTCTTCTGACATCGGAGCTCTTGGCTGCAGTCAGAAGAAGAAAAAGCTAGATTCCTATTGGCTATTTCACTTTGCAATAGCCAATAGCAAACTAGCTGCTGTCAATAATCAGAGGAGGACCTGCAGTTCTCCATCAGGTCCCCTTCTGGTGATTGACAGCAGCAGAGGGCTGGTGCAATAGCTATTGCAAAAGTGAAATAGCCAATAGGAATCTAGCTATGCATTCCTATGGTGTGTTCTTTTTTGATGGCAGCAGAACCGCCCGGCCAACGGCATTCGGCTATTCACTCACTGCTGTTCGGCATCTATAAGAATAGGCCGAACAGCAGTGAGTAGCCTGCCGGAGGTTCGGCTCAGCCGATCCTGATGTTGGATCGGCTGAGTCGAACTCCTTCTGCACTTTGGGTCGGCCGAACATGCTGCACATGTTCGGCCGACCCGAAGCCACACAAAGCCACCCGATGTACGGCTGATTTCAGTGAATAGCCGAACAGCAGTTAGTCGGTCAGTAGTCACTCGGCTGCCTATGGCAGCTTAGTGAATAAACCCCTTAGTTTTATCATTACAGCTTTATATAGATTTATAACCTTTTTAATACAATTTTGATGGATTCTAATTACATCTAAAGGCCAGGTCCAAAAGGAATGTTTAAGTTATTTATGTAGCCTAATCATAATCATTTCCAAGCTTCTTATGTCTTTCATATGCCAAAAGTGAGATTTTCCTGCCACAATTTCTGACTTTTCCTGTCCCCCTGGGAGTTTATAGTGTTCTCATCCACTTTCTTATGTCTCAACAACCAGTTTTTCATTCTCCATAACATAAAATAAATACAAAATCCAGCAGAAATAGTAAAAGCCCCTCATAATTGCAAACAGGTGGACAGAGCCAGGAAATCAAGCACAGAGATCTCACCAACAGAGACAAAAAATGCCAGCTGGTATTTACTATCTACTATCTACCAGGAAATTATATATCAGTATGTGGTGGACTGATTTTTTTAATACTAAAGTGTTGCTTTGAACAGAATGGGGAAGTGTTAAAACCTTTATCAGGTTATTTTCCTATCTGTGTACTGATAGGCAGATTTTATTTCACTTCCTTGGACATGCAACAGGAAGTGAAAGGAAATCTTCTGAAAGAAGACACAAAGGCATTTATCACTGATGGAAGATTTCTTCTCACTTTCCAGCAAGACAATCAGGCAGATTTACTAAATGAGATGGGAAGATTGACTTTCATTATACCATAATGTAAAATGCAAATTCTCGCTTATTTTTTCTTCTGCACATTATTGGGTATTCAAAGTTAACAAGATTCTCAACTTCCTTAGTAAATAAGCCCATCTGACAATACTTTTCCTAAAAGTCCCCAAACTGAGTATGAAAAACACAAACAAGTGGTTCTGAGACTGTTCCAGCCCTGGTTTATTTTTGACAAAACATACACTACGTTTTCACTGGGGTTGTAAACAAATTTACACTGAAAAGATAATTAAGCACATTAAAATAAAATTATACTGACTGTGGAATTCACTTAATCTATTGAGAATAACAAAAATGGTTGTTCAGTGGGGTCTGAAGGTAATGAAAACACACTCTCTAAATCATATATAATTAAAAACATATTAACTAGTTATTAAAGTTTAATTGATATTGAGAAAGAGGAAATTGCCTTTTCTATGGAGATTGTATTTTTCAGTTGCGCTTAAGGAATAATCAAAGTAAATATATGTTAAGTATGTGTATACATATATATTTTTTTTTTATATATATATATATATATGTGTGTGTACTTATCCTTAGTGATTCAACCACTTCTTCTGTTCTGAATAGAAAACACAACATTATTTTCTTTTTATAATATTGATCCAAAATTAAGTATACATAAGTACACTAAGCAAATATTAATATCATATTTAGTTATGGGAACATAAATGTATTTTTCTATTACAGTGAAGACATGTGGATCAAATGTTCAAGGTCCAAGTGGCTCATTCATGTCACCAAACTTCCCATTTCAATATGACAGCAATGCCCAATGTGTTTGGGTTATTACGGCTGAAAATCCCAACAAGGCAAGTATGACTTTTGAGTATATATTTTCTAAAACCACAAATGTCTTCTCTAAAAAGATTCTGTTGCACATACCAAACTAAAGGCTAGAGGTCAATGTGAAATCTCATGGTATTTTTGTTGGTACTGTGGAGCCACGGTATGATTGTTCCAGGAAAGACACATCATGTGGATCCATACGTTGCATATATGTGTTGAGAAGCATCACTGCAGACATCATGCAAAGCCATATGCTTGTGAGTCCCCCACTATGTTGATTCCAGTCCATACACCCTTCAGCATGTGGGTGAGTGCTGTGAGAGGAGTCTACAGAAAAAAGATGTATGCCTTTTTAACCACTTGAAGACCGGGGTGTTTCACCCCCTTCCTGGCCAGGCCATTTTTCAGTATTCAGTGCTGCAGTACTTTGACTGACGTTTATTCCGTCATGCAATGCTGTACTGATACGAATTTCATACCATTTTTTGGGGACAGATAGAGCTTTCTTTTGGTGGTATTTAATCACCATGTTTTTAGACAACTTTATTGCTATAATATAGGGGACTAAGAAATCCCCTATGTAATAGCCAGTTCACCAAACAGGTCCTCTTTATGGAGACATCAGGAGTTTCCAAGACCTCTGATGTCACCTAGGGACCCCCACAGAAGCTGATGAAGCAGAGATTGCGATCGGGCATCTATAGAGATGCCTGATCGCTTGTATGTAAACAGCCATCGCTGGCTGTTTACACGCTCACAGTTTTCCCTCTCGTGTGCGCCCTGAGTGCCGCACACAAGAGGGGGAGGGGCAGGACGTCTTGAGACGCCCTCCCGCTCCTAGCAGACTTCCGTCCGGCCATTCTCAAACGGCTATGGACGGAAGGTGGTTAAGCACAGAGGCCAGATGCTAATTTTCTCCAATTTACCTTTTGTACTTTTGATACCGCAAGAATAGGGGGCAAGTGGGAAGGAGCATATACATGACTCCAGTTGATATCATTAGTAAACAGATTTCATAATTTATGTATTTTTTTAGAATCTTTTATCAGTCCTTTATTTCAGCTTCTGCTTTTCACTGCTTTTCACAAACATGAAAAGAGGGATTTCCATGATTTTGCTATTAGTGTAGTGTATTAGTGTAATTTTAAAAAAGTCAAAACTTTCAGCTTCATTTATTGAGCTGCTTTTTCTATTGAATGTTATTTGTATACTGTCACTTTAACTTTTTATTTTCCTTTTTATTCACTGTCTGTTTTCGTTCTGTACACAAAATAATGAGGTTAATGATAAACCATTTTTTTTCAAAAATAGCAGTGTAGGATAGTTGAAAACAGCTCACATAGCCCTCAGGAACTATTTAAAGCATACTGCATCCAAACAACAAAATATGTCTTAATTTCATTCCCACTGACGCCGATGCATTTTACTAGCATGGTGACATTTTACTGAAAACTTTTGCATTTTGATAAAATGTTGGGATGTAAAAATGTTCAACTTCATGCATTACTACTAATCAAATTTCCGTCCATCAGTTAGTGTGAGGGTGTAAGAAAACTTGCTGTTAAAATGTTACAACATTTTATATTTAAAATGTCCTTTCACTATTATTGCATACATTGTGCCCTAATCATAACAAGCAATCATATGTAGCAATTTTTAAGGATGTAAATGTAAATTAAGAAAGTAAATGTTCTGTAGGGTGTTACATTTCTCTATTCAAGCCATAATATCAGAATATACATGCGTGGTTATGCTAAGGTTTTGCCATTTGTCTAAGACGGTAAAGACTTGAACTCGGACAAATAAAAGACTTTCTGCCAGAAGTATTTCTTCACTACATTGCTCTCAGCATTTTATTTGATATTAAAGCAGGTATTAAAAACTGTTCATTAAATTCCCTACAGAGCCTTGCAGTGAGGTTGAAATTAAACACGACTTTTACAATATTGCTCAAATTCGTAATGTTCTTGGTGCAATTGATTGCACTCATGTATCATTAGTGCTTTCTTTCAGGCATAAATCTATGTTTAAGAACATGAAATTGGTCATTTCCACCAGCTGCTTGTCACAAAATCCTAGAACAATTCAAAGTTATTTTTGTTATGTACCTTTTGTTGCTAAAACCAATGTTCCTGTGTATTTTTGTGTGAGATAATCCAGCATGAAACCATATTCTCTCTTTGTAGAGCTGTCAGGTAAGTCAGTTGTGCAAAAATAAAAAGCTTAAAATATACATAAATATCCTTCTATTGGTAAAAATGTCCAGCACATCTGAAAGCCAGGCAGTGTAGAAAGGGACCATGCTGCATCTGAAGTCTGATATTTTATATAATATCTAAGAGGGGCAATAGTTTTATATAAAGTGTGAGATTTAGCTTCAAATAATAGTGCATAGGACGTAGGACCTAGTCCACTCGCAAACATCTTCTTTTTAGGGCTTCTTGCCCACTTTTTTTAAAGTTCACAGAAGTTTTCCCTCACAGGGGTTTCTCCAACATAACAACACAACTTCAGCTTTGTCTTTCAGCAAAATAATATTTTCAAAGTTTAACCCACTTCAGGTTGAAACTTTAAACTTCTCCCACGCAGGCTGTATCCAACAGACTTGCCACAAAGACTGGTTCCAGGATGGAGTCCTCTTGACTACTGGACAGACACCTCTTTTGTCTTCCAGCTGGAACCTTGAACATCAGCAAGCAGCCTTTTCAGAAGGGTTGCGCATCAGTCACTACAAAAGCCCGGACCCATGAATGGAGATTTCATCCCTCCCAATTCTCTTAGAAATCTCCTGGTTCCAGAATCCCAACTCTAATCCAAAATGCCTGAAAGAATTTCAGGTAAAACTACTTTGCTGGAAATGCTCAGTTCCTCTGGCTGGGAGTCCTGGGTGAAATTGATGCCACATTATACCGTGGTGTTGCCACACAATGCCACAAAAGGTAAAGCTGTACTTAATAGCTTTTGCACTCACTGAACTTGTGTGATGTAGGTGATTTATACATTTTAAAGCAATTGTTAACAGTCAGTCCCCCCAAGAATTAGTATTTTGGTTTTCGATAGATTTGGTAGATGCTGAAACCACCTGTTTCTTGTATCTCTCAGGGGCACTATCGTTCTCTATATTTGGTTTCCGGGCTCTTAACACCTACTGTGGCCATTAGGGGTATCCCTCATCCCACTTTTGAATCCCGTAATTTGTTTTTCAGAGGTAATGAAATTGGTAAAAGTGTAACGTGCAAATGGGTATGCCAAAAATTCCCAGGTAGACTGGAAGATTTAGGAATTCTAGCAGACAAGCACCGCTGTTGGAGTATTAAAGTTATAGAAGAAGCCAGGGGCTGACTCCTTTTAAAATAGGTGTATAAATAGGTGTAAAATTTAAATATAATTTTTGTGGAACTGATTCTTGAGCTAAACTAAGTACGTTTTTTATTTTACCTTTTTAGATCCATTGCATGATATGCAACATTTGACTAGACCAACAAGTTTTTTACCAACGTTTCCTTTTAAATGGATACAAATATTGTTTAAATAATCCTCTCTATGGGGTTGATTTACTAAAGGTAGACACTTAGCAAAGTGAATGTTAATTTTGCTTAGTTAATCCTCTCTGAATACCCAATCATGTACCTAAACTTCAACAAGAAAATTAAAAATAAAAGAATATAATTAAGTTAGAAATTAAGTGAAAATCATGTATTTTCCCCTGCACATGACTGTGTAATCAAAGGAAGATGGAGCAACCTGAAAAACAATGTTAAGGATTTAGATACCAAGCAAAATGAATAAATTCACTAAAGCCATTCTGCTGCTAAAATAAAAATGATTCCTTCCAAAGAAGATTCTCATTGTAGTCTTTGGTTGTGCCACTACCACTGCTTGAAGAATCTTCAAAATCAGAAATAACAAGGAGAGTCAGATTCTTGGTCCCCAGCCATGCATGTGGTTCCTTCTACCAACCCCTACTGTGTCTTGTACTGATGTAGGGGCCAGTGGGAGAAATGCAGAGCAGGGCCCGGTATCTGCAAACTCCCAGAAGTGTCAGAATCTGAAGATTCTTTAAAGGAGAACTATGGGGTTAAGGCTTTTCCCAATAGTTCTCCTTAGGGTAATGGGAGGACACAAACTAGCATCCTCCCGTCACCCTAAGCTCAGTATACCGCAAGCTACTGCTCGCGGTATACTGAGACGCCACAGCTGAAGCGGATCCCAACAATTATGTCTGGATCCACCCAGCTGTGTGAGTGACAGCTGGCTCTGCCTATCTAGAGGCAGAGCCAGCTGTACCTGCCCCCTCCCCCTTCCGATCTGCCAGTCAGTGCTGGTGGATCGGAGTGGGGAGGGGGGAATCCAGCCCCTCCCCTGTAACGGCAGAGGGCTGTGACAGGATCGAGAGGTGAGTGAACGCGGTATGTGTTCGCTCACCTCCCGATCTACTGAGCCGACCTGTGACAGTCTCATTGACACAGGTCAGCTCGAACTATGAGGTGAGTGAAAAGCACTCACCTCATAGTTCTCCTTTAAGCAGTTGGTGGTGCAGGAAAAAATGAAATCCTATCTTTTTTTACAGGAAGCACATTATTTAGTGACTGAGTCCCTCTAGGCTGAGTGAATATTCTATTATTTTGGTAAATAAACCTCATTAAATGTCCTGTGTTAGAACTGCCAGGTCATTTGAAATTTTCCCTGACCTTGGTATTTATCATGCATTAGGGAGATAATAATGATTTTTATAAACGTAGCTTAGTGAACCCTATGACCTGAGTATGGCCTATTATGACCAATGACCATTAATAATATTTTTGCCAAACTGAGTAAAGCAGCTGCAACAGATTTGGCCAGATATTTGGAACCGAAAAATGTTTAATAAAGTAACTTTTTTTGTACTTGATTTAATCATTTTGCTTTATGAGGATGCATGCTATAAACTGGGATGGGGTGATTGTTAGCATTGTGAGTTCTCCAGATGGTGTTTTTTTATCTCTCTCTTTAAATAAACAATGTGCTTATAAGCATATTAAATAACATTTAAAATAACCTCTGTCTCCCCACCAGTGACCCTAGCATTCAATGCTCATTAAATTGTTAAGTGGTACTGTTGAAAAAATTTATGGTGGATCATGTCGACATTATTATTGAACAGGAGACATCATTTATATTTGTCCATCTGGTTTAGGAACATTTAACATTTTTGTTCAACATGTTCCATATTGACTTATCTATGCTTAGCAGGGGCCCTAAATACATTTGAACAGGTTTGTATTATGCTACTTCCTTTCAGGTTATTCAAATCAATTTTGAAGAATTTGATTTAGAAATAGGCTATGACACTTTGACAGTTGGAGATGGAGGAGAAGTCGGAGATCCAAAAACTGTTTTGCAAGCGTAAGTACATGTTGATTAGCAATTATATTTCATTATAATTATTTTGTTTTTAAATGTTGTTATTGTATGAACACCTAGCCTGTCAGTCAACTGCAGACCACAACCTACAACCCAACTATGCCCATTCCACTGACCTGCTTATGCAGGTTCCATCTCCATGATGCATGTTCTTTATGATCACACCCAAATGTCTGTGTCCTCCTTTCAGGGAACACTGCAAGGAATTGTGTTAGCTGTAGTTTCAGCTTTGACTTGGAGAGTTATTGCTGCAAGTAGCAGCATTTTATAAGCACTCCCACAATAGTTTAGGGACTTGGGTGGTGGGAGCACACATTGGCATTCATGGGAAAATTATAACATTTATGAGCAAGGTAAGAATGATTTTTAAAATATTTATACATTTTATCAGGGAAGTGCTTAAGGTTACAATGAGGATTTAAGATTGGGGTTTTGCAGCTCTGCATTTCAGCAAAAGCAAAGAGCACATTGCAGGCCAAGGGATTTATGTGCGGCCATGGTGATTATAGGAGCTAGTGTGAGTGATGTGTGTGAGTGATGTGTGTGAGCGCTGACTGAGGACAGCATGTGTGGTCCCTGCTGCAGACAGTTGGTTGCCAGCAGAGACCAGAGAAGTTTGAGGGGAGTGGCCAGAAAAACGAGCCCACAGAGGTAAGAGGTAAAATAGCCTCTTTCTGGATTACCATAAAGAATGCAATTTCAGGGTGTATGAGTAAGTTAAAGAAGATGGTAAGCTTTGCTAGGCAGGTATCTTCCAGAGTGAGTAAAAGTGCACATGCATAATCTTGGTATGGCTGTCTGTGGTTTGACTGCTGTTTTATCTTCAAGGGGTATGAGAGATTTGTATGTATGACTGTCTCTCTGGAGTGAGAATGGAGTTTCCACAGGAACAGGAGCCTTCTGGGGAGCTCCCAAATTCAGGGAATAGTAGAGGGGCACTGTGAGAGATGGTGTCTGTGGGGAGAGGACTGGAGAGGTTCAGATGAACATGTGTGAGCATGTAGGAAAAAGTTGTGAAAGAATGCAGGTCTGCTCTGAGAGGGCTGGTTTCTAGAGTGTGTGGGTGGTTGTGTGGGGAGATGTGGTGAGAGGGTGGGTGTTTACTATAGTCACTATTGAGAGTGATCGGGCATCTGCTATACACTTTCTGCTGACAGAGCGAGTTGGGTAGTGCTGGGAGAGGACCTTAACAGGGCTGATGTGCCTGTGAGGCTTGGATTGGGCAGCGGTACAAGGGAGGTTTGCTTTGCTTAGTGCACAATTAACATACGGGTGTAGTGCACTATAAGGAATAGTTGAGCAGACCAGGGTTAAGATCTGCAACTAATATACAACAGAATGATAAATTGTAGCAGTGCTAAAAAAAAATAGGTATTCAGATAAGGCTAGAGGCAACCATGTCTTGCATGCGTGGTAATGTGACTCAGTGCCCATTCTGGTCTATATATGCACTCCTTGAACAACCGTTGTAGGGTAAATACAGTTATGTGATATGTAAGCAAGTTAGTTGTTTGGAAGCCCTGATTCTGGATCTAAAGAATGAGCTTGTAACACTGTAGAACTTTACCAACTTGAAGAGGGGTTTGGACATGTGGTCCTTTAAACTTTTTGACCCCTGCTTTTTTATTAAATAATGTACAATCATAAAACATGGTATGATGATATTATCCCTATTCTTCCTTTACAATAGGCTAACAGGAAGCTTTGTTCCAGACCTAATAGTGAGCATAACTAATCAGATGTGGCTTCATTTACAAACTGATGACAGCATTGGCTCAATCGGCTTTAAGGTGAACTATAAAGGTAGGATGTCATTTATAACTAGCACATATGCATACATCAAATATCTCAGATCAACATTACTAACACGTTTAACACAAACCTGCACCTAATCCTAGAGCATTATATGTGAAGATATCACAGCCAATATTGGAAAAACACCCTTACAAATGGGTGTTTTCTTATAAATGGATGCATTGACTACACATATAATGCTCTATGATTAAGTACAAGTTTTCATGAAATGTGTTAGAGATGTTGATCTGAGATATTTGCTGTATGCCAATTAATGGATTAAAGATTACACACTGATCTTTGGAGTGACGCAGTTCCCTGCTTTTGTACCACATATGCATGTTATTATAACAAATTGGGTATTTTCTTGTACTTCTGAATAACATGACTGAATGTTTGTCAAATTGCAGATGATAATACAACTCGTGTTTCAAGATTGCTTTGCTTTTTGAATTGCATGATTTTCCACATACCAGACAGATCTTTATAGAAATATCAGGAAAATCTAAATTGATTAACAATACACTGCACAATATAGTGGACACTGTTGGACATGTACATTATGTGTGGGTTTTTAAAAAATATTTTTAACCTATTTTTATACATTAATGTCAGGGGGATTTGGGGAAAAATAGATAGAGGATGTAGAGTCCTCAATCTTCTGCTCTGCAGCCCCAGCACTTACTGATCAGGAATCGCTCAGCACACAGGCATCCGATCCATTCACAAACTGATGAGTGATAGTATGCTTACTATGTCCCCAATTATGAAGGAACAGGAAGTGATCTGTGCAGAACTACTCCTGGCCATTCATAAACTGGATCCTCTGGCGTGCAGTTCTCTCCTCTATGCTGGACACCAACTGTCTCTGTGGATACAGATGGTTCATGGACCACCTCTTTACTAGACTTCTGAGCAATTGTTAAAAGTGTGTTCATTCATCCACATATCTTCTAAGGTATACCCTATAGGCTGATAAAGCGGCATAAGCTTTTTCTCTATAATCAAAATGGCAAAGCATGAGAAACGTCTATGTAGAGATTTTTTTACTCCAGAATTCATTTGCCATGATTGATCTTAAATGCTTAAATAACTTGACTTCAGCTAAACTGTTTTGAGCTATTTGCTCTGACTGTTCTGGTTAAATGTTCTTAGTCTATTGTTTTTCTTTTTGTTTCTTGTGGAAAAGGGTAATTAGATATTCTGTGCCTCTTCCTGCATAAACGTGATGTATTTGCCCACTGAGTTTGTGTTCAAGATTTGTGTTCTATTCTTGATCCAGATATCTCGAAAGACTTGATATTATTCCCCAGAAATAGTCTAAGGTTATTGTACAGGATAGCTACAAAGGGAGAAAGAGGTGATCCTCCGGCACAGCCTTATTTCTGTCTGTAGAAGTTATACATGTACATGCAGTAAGCAGCTCTGGGACCAATGGTGATGGGATGGTAATGCTGCCTTATAGGCAATATAAGAACCCTCCTGTCTAGTGGAGTCAAGATGGAAGGGGGTGCTTTAGACACAAAAGATAACCAGTTTAAAGAGGGGTTAAAGAGGCCATCTACTGTATGTCAGACTTTAATAACCATCCCTCAACAGGCCTGGGGGCCTTCAACACTATTTGTTCCCCACATATAATTCCATGTTAACATCTCTAACCTGGTGATATGAGAACAATTCACAGTTTTAACCATAAAAACAGAGGAATTAACACCTATGCAGACTTTCTGACACCAAAGATGGAATTATGTAACTATAACCACATGGTGGTTCCACAACTTTCACACTTCCCATCCTATTCTTGAAAAATCAAAATCTAAACATTCCATGGTGATTGGATTAAGGTGTCCGTGCTACCGGTGTGGATATAAATGGAGCTAAAGAGGGGCATGACACATTTTTAACAATACATAAAAAGCCCATTTGAATTTGACTAAACACTAAAAGCTTTATCATGACCTGGATAAATGAGAACATTCACAGACAAGTAAACATACACTTTCCATAGTGGACATTCATTTTGCTAAGAGAAAATGTTTTATTCCTTTCAAAAATTAACTGAAAAGAGTCTGAATTATAGGTTTGCCATAAACTGATAGTTACTATTTACATTCTTACTAATTAATATTATTTGTATTTTTTTTTCTGTTGTAAGTTTTTAAACATTAGGTCAGCATATTCTGGCTCCAACATCTTTGGTATAAAACTCTTTAGTTTTGTTGCTAATAGTCCCCAAGCCACTAAGCTAAATTAACACGTTAAGGGTTCGTTTATCAGTGTTAGGGGTTATGTTAAGAGTTAGGGTTTTATCAAGTGTTCACGGATTGAAGTAAAGTTCTAGATAAAAGGAGATGTCCGATATGTATGACAGTGGGAGGTGAGGCAAATGTATTGAATACAGTAAAAGATGAAAATGCTCCTTAGTGATTAACTGGTCTAAATCATCCACAACTTTGGTGGACTTAGTATTATCATGCATGAATGCAGCCTCTAATTTTTCATTTTTACATTTTTGAGAGTGGTCTTGGTAGGATCAATTGTACCACTCACCTACATTATATATTTTGTGGTACTATTATATATGTGATGAATACCCTCAAATACTGTAGTTTTAATCTCTGCAGAGTCTTTATTTTTGTCTTTGTTTTACTTAGATGCATATCTTATTTGCTATACATATCCACCTTCTTGGAAAAGTAGCATCTTCACTCAAATATTGTAACCAAAGCCCTAAAGTAAACATTTCGGTCTTCTGTTTATAATGAGCAGGCAGTATAATTTTTAACACAACAATTATACATCCCATGTTTCAGAAAATACTGGTCTAAAATGTGTAATTCATTAGCATGAATGCATATAGACTAGGTAATTTCGAGAGTCAGAAATTCTTTTTCCAAAAAATATATATAATAGTGTTACATTTTTTGAAGGTTCCTGATCTTTATCTAAGGGATTTAAAGACTGATGGACCTTTGTTTCTTTCAAGCAACCAGTTGGTTAGTTGGCTGTTTGAACAGAACAGTAAGCTCTGATATACAAAATGTGAAAAGTTATGCCGTAGCATGTACATTTATTTGTGGCCAGGTGAATGAAGGGTAAATAACCCCAATATGGGGGTTGTACTAAAGCTACCGGATGCCTGATCTATGGCTTACATGTGAATTTTGTAATTTAACAATGTTCCATTGAACCATCCATGTTAAATCAATATGTAATATTTAAGTGCACAGTGTCCCCCTTAAAAATTCTACCTTGCATGCCATTGCATGGATAAAAGAAAGTAGCAGGGTTTCAGCTTAGTTTACCCCGGCTTTATGGCACCAATAACACATAATGAGCATGATACATTTACAATACAATTACAGTAGCCAGAAAACAATGAAATAAAGAAAACAATAAAGAAAAATGCATCTCAAATCTGTAACAATGAAAAAAATCCAAAGTACAGATATAAAGTCTGTAACTGCCTTGTTTAAAAATGAAACACCATGATTATTAATGTATTTGTAATCACCATGTAAAGGAAAAGAAGTACAGCAGATAAACAGATTTTTAAACCTATATATGTACAACATTTTAAATTATACTGTCATTATCAATTTCGAATGTAATATTTATGAAAATAACTAAGAAAGAAAACACAATATTCTCTGTCTTTACTTTTAATATAATTGTGTTTATAGAGTTAAAAGTTGGCTCAGCAAATTTACTTGGCTTGCCATATTGTGTAAGAGTGTTGGTATCGCCAGTTAAACTCCCCTGGGAACAGAGAACAAGTTGCGTGCCAAAAGCAGTTGTAGCTTTGCCAATTTAAAGCTAATCTGTTTCTCACCACCTCAGTCACCTCTCCTGCCCTTGTACATTACAACATTTTCCCCTGTATGAGTGCCCCAGGTGAGTACATAAAGTTCAGTGGGTAATTCTGCCACTCATGACACCTTTCTTGACCTCTATATTGAGAAAAACAACCTCTTGTCTAATATACACAAAAAAATTGCATGTTAAAAAAGGTTGTATCAATTGTTTTATATTTTGTTTGTGTTAAACAGTAAATAGCCAATAGCAATCTAGCAATGCATTCCTATGGCCAAAATGTTTTTTGTTTTTTTTTTCTATTCAGACACGGCTCCGTGTCATAATAAGAAAAAAAAAGAAAAATCAGTGTTTCTCTCCTTGGTGGCTGGGAGTTGGAGACTCCCGGAGTGCCAGGGAGAGTTTGCTGTCTGGAGATCAGTGCCGCTGGTTAGCTGGTAACCAGGGACACTGATCTCTCTGCATGTGGCCGGAGCCAGCCGTAACATCACGGCTGGCTCCGCCCAGCTGTCAGAAGCCGTTATCTAGTAGCTGGAGACTCCCGGAGCATCCGGGAGAGTTGGGATGTCTGGTAATGACAGATCAGCATCCCTGGTTACCTGGTAACCAGGGGACGCTGATCTGTCTCTGCAAGTGGCCGGAGCCAGCCAGCAGGCTGTCGGCCGGCCAATGGCCAACTTCGGCTTTCAGCGCGGCACAGCCGAGCCAAGGCATATGCGTTCGGTTCGACTGAGCCGCTCGGCCAAGTTCGGGAGCTGTACGGGCTATAGTGAATAGCCCGTACAGCAGCCCTTTGGTTCTACTGAACCGAAGGGTCCTGGGGCCAAAGCTAGCCGAAGGATCGGCCCAAGCTACGGCTAGATCCTTCGGCTGCTTTGTGAATAGACCCCTTAGTCTTTGCCTGCCAATACTCATTCTCTTTCTATTCTGATAGACTTACACTCTGATGACATTTGATGACATTGTTCAGGATAAGGTTAGGGTTTGCCACTACATTTGGATTAAAGGAATATCTTACAGGTTCAACTTTTGAGATACATGCTTGTTTTTTTTTCCCTTTTAAGGGGGAGGTTGGGGGATATATTAGTTATTATTTTATGTTAATAGGGCCAGTGGCTTAGCTTAAACTGCTTTTTGTCCTACATGTCTTCCATTAGAAAAAAATTGGCTTTTGTTTCAGGGGTGGTATCTTGCTGGTACTATTTATTATGTTGAAAGGACATTTTTTAAGTTGCCTAAAGGTGCTTAAGGTGGAGCATTTACTTGTTACTGTTAACCTCTTATTTAACCTGCCTTTTGTTCACAGCAAACATTTGCATCTTTTAAAAGAAAAACTATTGGCAAGAACAATGTGCACTTTAACCACCTCACATTATATTACTTGCAATCAGCATAACCCTATATTCAGGCCTCTAAGCACTCCTGCTGCTGGCCAGTTTTACTATGCAGTATTGTAATTCTTGTTGTAAAGATTCAACTGTGCTTTTTGTCTCTAGTGATTTTGGGCCCATCCTTGCTGTTTAATTTATTTTGGCCTAGACCTTTACGAGAAAAAAAAACAGTTCAACAGCCAAATGTGCAGTGCCAGTGTATGCTGGCACTAAGACAGTCTGTGAAAATCTTACTGTTCTGTACTGTTCTGTAACACCACAGACAGCTTTAGGGCATCGCCTAAGGATTTGTGTATATTTAATGTTGCCATGGAAGCCACATGAAAAGACCTCTCCCCACTGTACAGTAATTTCTACTCTTTTTTTTTGCATTAGTACATATATCCCATTGCAGCACCCAACTTCACATGCCTTTTTTGAAAGTAGTTTGCATATTAGCCCTAAAAACGGCCAAAAGCAAGATTTGTCTTAATAGACTTTAATATAATAAACATCTAATTTCAGGTTAGCTGAATGTTAAACACAGTTTAAACACAGTTAGCCAAATCCTTGGCAAATCTGAGTAGATTCACACACCACTAGATGTTATATCTCATAATGCTTTTGTGCACACACAACATATAATATATAGTAGTATATATTAACTTAAACGACTGTATCACCTTGAAGAATAATGTTATATATATTTGTAACCTTCTAAGCTGCTGCCTTTATGATTGATGCTTGTGCAATAAAAGTCTTCTTTTGATTTACCTTTGGATGTGTGAACGCCAGCCTTGAACCAATTACCACTCACTGTGAGCCGTTCTTATTATGTATACAGTGGTGCCAGTGTTGCATCTGAAGATGCAACTGAGAACCCCCTCCCAAATGTAGTAGTTTTGCAAAGCATTACGGGTTTTACCAGATATCAAATGCATATAGAAGGCCAGCAACTTGAAACGACTAGGTGGTTATTAAATAATCTGTCAAGACTTGATTCTTCTGAAAAAAAATAACTTTTTCAAATTCACAGAATTGTTATTTTTGATTACTGTTCTGTTCAGATGGATGTCAGTCTGCAGAGACATGTAACAACAGTGAAGTGAGGGCATTAATATATTAACTTATTATGCTAGCCATTCATGCGTTTGAATTTATGCACAGAATCAAAATACATTTGGTTAAGTGTTTATGCTTTTTTCGGCTCATCATGTCAAAGTATTTTTTGTCTTTTCACGGTAATAGCATTTTAGGATGTCATTATGCATGTAGGAACACATCTGGGTGCTTTAAGTATGAATTTAATGAAGCAGCTTGCATTTCTAACAATACATAATCTCTGATGATTAATTAATTATGCTAGGAAAGAAATTCACTATGGTTAATTATCTGTCAATATCAATGCTTTTTATACTTGGGTTGTTATAGAATTTTAGTGTTACTCTTTGGATTATAGGCACTGCTTAACTATGCTCCTGCTGCTGTAGCACCAAGGAATGTAGAACAAACTATTATCCTAAATGCTGCTCAGAATGTCTGGGATTCTCTAGAGGCACACCTGCCACCTTGTACAAATCATTTTATTAGCTTCCAAATCAAGGCAACACAGATTTAAATGGAACAATTATGATACATAAGGATGTTTATGAAACAATACATTAAATCCTGATGTGTAATATAAAGATACTGTTGTTAATAATAATAATATTAATAATAATAAAAAT
>NW_017307287.1:453931-462238 GCF_000935625.1 Nanorana parkeri | reverse complement strand
TGTAATATAAAGATACTGTTGTTAATAATAATAATATTAATAATAATAAAAATAATAATGCATTCCCAGTAACAATCCTGCACAATGATTTAGCAAATATGTAGAACCATTCAAATTAGTTCCTTACTCAATAGGCATTATAACTTACATGCTCACTTGGAAAATAAAAAATGTAAATACTTCATAGGTGCTTCACTGTAATTCCCAGTCGTACTCAGCTCTATGACATCATCAAGTAAATTGCAGGACCAGCGGTCCTGCATTGTTAATGAGGAAAGTGCAGGCCCACCCATATCTCAGGAGCATTATTCAGCACAGAAAATGCAGCCTGCCAGGGGAACGAGGAATAAGATAGCTTTCTGTACTTTTTCTTTTCTTCCTTAGCCAAATAAGCAATTAACCCATGTAGCACTGGGGAGGGACCCCACTGTATGGGTAAATTTAACAGTGCCCCAAGGTGTGACATTACCAACTTATGGGGTGCCTTTCCCAAAATATCCTAGGGGAAACTGGATTTAGGGAAATATGAAGGTTGCCTTTTTTAAAGCCCAATTCCACTGAAAGAACAAAATGACCTTCTGACTTTAAATCTTTGCCAACACAACTGTAACAGGGTTTTGTAAGTGGACCATTGGTTTACCCAAAGTGGTTAGAGAAAAGAAGAGTATAGTTTCTAAGATATTGATAGGTGGTAGTTTTTGTTGGGCTGTATGGGGAACAGAAGCACCCAGAAGAGACCCAAACAGATAGAAGGACAACATATAAATGTGAATAGGTGAGGGGGGAGTAAAGGGAGGTCAAACAAGGGAGTCCTTCACAGTCATAGCTTCTGCTCTTAACCTTTGTAACACTGGAAGTATTGCACAATGAATAGCAACTGGCACTGTATACCTAAAAAATGTCACTAGTCTTCAGCTTTACATTTATGCTTAATTTTTTTAACCTCTGAAGCCTTAAGAAGATTAAAGGCCTATTACAACAAAACTATACTCAACCGACTGTAGGATTTAAACCAGATAGCCCTTGAGTTATGCAAAGCATCTAAGGAACACATAATTTAGGGTACTCTGTTATGCAAATGTGGACTTTATCTCCTGAAGTCTCTGCTTGGCCTTGACACTTCCCATCTCCTTCTTGCTTTTGAATGCTCAGAGTAATAGATGGCTCTGCTGACCAATACATAGTTGAGAAGGGAAAAGGTTGTGGGGCTCAACACTTTAGGGGACAAAATGTAGACAATATTTGCTTAAAAGAACAGGGCACTCTAAGAAGCAACTATGTTTTTTTTTCCTGGCAATGTCCTTTTTATTATATTTAGTTCAGCACCAAATACATTTTAATATCTATTATAATATCAAATTAAAGCATACAATCTTTATATTTTTCTGTGCTGGCTGTTTATAAGGCTTACAAGGGAAATAGGCTTTGTTGATCGGATAACAACACCTGATTGGACAATTGCCAAAGCCATGCAATCAACTGGCTCCATCCAAGAGACAGATTTTCAATGTGTTTATAATTACCATAGGCAACAATTATTGGAGATTTGGATGTTTAATCTTTCACAGCTGTATCTCAATAACATTTGACTTCTAAAGGAAGTGACTCCACTAATCTGGAAAATGAATGTCCTGCATTCATTTTCATTATACAATAATCTTAAAATGACCTTTTATGTGAAAATGCTCTATTAAGAAATATTTTATGTGTTATAAAAACATTGAAAATGTTGCTATGAAAATCAGATGATAGGAGAGTAAAATAAGTAACATTAGAGTAAAATCTGATGTGAGGAACCACCATTGGTAAGTTATCTTCCAAACACAGTATTTTGCCTTTAGGCTGGTACACATTTTTAAAGTATGTGCCATTGCCACCTGCAGTCTAAAATTGAATTCTAGCTTACCTCTTAACAAAGAGAGAGAACCATATATAAAATGCTCATGGTTCACTGTGTGAATTTAAGACCAGAAAGGTTCCTACTGAATCCTTTCCTATACTCTGGATTCTATACTCTTGATTTAAAACATTTGCCCTATCAAGTTTGTTATTCTTTGTGTATTCCTTGTAGTTAACCTTGACAGTTGCCTGTTATATGTCTGGTCACTTTCTGCCCTGGCCATTGCTTGTTTTCATGTCTTCCTGCCTGTTAAAATAGTGTCAAATATAAAAAGGAATTACAGAGATAACTGAATATGTATACACACCACATCACAAAATTATTCACATTGTCAAAGTGTAAGCGTCTTCAACTAATAATACACTTACTTATAAGCTTAGAAATACATTTGGCCATACCCAGACCTCATAACCATCAGGAGTTAACACAAGCTTCAGACAAGCATTAGAGCTTCAGCTTAGAAGGCTCATACAACTATATCAATACTTTCTTAAATTATTGTTATTGTTTATACATTATTTCATTTAATCTTACAATTACTTACACATCTACAGGCATCTATTTTTTCATTATCTGCTTATAGTTTAAACCAGAAAAGTAACAGTTTAAACTTTAACTAGCTGTGACTTTACCTAAGAGATTGTGCTATAGATTCCAATAGCCCTGACCTTGAACTAAGGTTACATTGCTTGTAGTGGCGTTCACTGACTATAGCAACAGTGTGTGATTAGAACAATTTAACTGATTTCCTTTTAACAAGTCATAAATAAATAACTTAGACCATCTGTTCAGGTCTATACATAATTAATAAAATGTTCTGAAGTTTATGGGCAAGACAGTAAAGAATATCAATTAACTTGTATATGTAAAGGCTCATTAAGAACTGTAACTTTATAGTAGAGAACAACAAATGAATTAAAAATAGTTGGTTTGTAATTTATGGTGAAATAAAAGTGGAAGCAAAAAACAAAATAGAGTACTTGTGCATTTTATGGCTGTTAGTAATTATTGCAAAGAAATGAAAGTTGCGGTTCATCTTCACCTTACTGACAAATGTAACATTTGAACAGTAAAATAATGAGCTTTTTATGAGAATTACAAATTACAAAGTTCATTGGGAATTGTTATGTTTTAGTGGTGCCATGGAAGACATGCAAACACAATTGTCCGAACTTGTAAATTTTGTTTCATTTTGTTATTATTGTAACTATTATTATTATTATTATTATTATTATTATCTATTAGCCATAAAAAGCTAGACCTGAGAAAGGCTCACCCAAACATGCTTGCCGTCTACAATTATGCCAAACCTGTGACCCTTCGTGTATGTTTCTGCTCTATTCTATATTCTGGCTTTTAGTCCATGATATCCTAATTGTTCCACAGAACTGCTAAAAGTGGCACAAACGATAGTCACTGGATGCCTATAGGGACCCAACAAAAGATTATTTAAATTTATGTGAAATTAGGTCAGCCCCTTTATTGGTGCCTAGGTGTTTGACAAAAAGGTAGTCCCTGAAATCACACCAATTTATATTAAAAGCCATTTTTTTGGCAAAAATTGAAATGAAACATTTTAAGATTTGCATTAAACTAGTGAATAAGAGAGTAATCAAGAGGTGCAAAACCCATTTCTTGTCAGGCTAATGATAATTGCAGTCAGTACCAGACAACCAAATCACAGAGGTCCCATGTGCTGGATAGGCAGAATCTAAAGCCCATTTATTGGTTTCTTATTTCAATTTACACTGTAATACTGTCAATACAGATAAAGAACACTTAAGAAGCTGAAAAAAAGAGAGAACCTTATATTTAAATATCGAAGATTTACCTCTTAAAAATAATAAATCCCAATTAAAACAATTTGATCTGTTATTGAAATATTGGTTATTTTATCATTCATAAATCCCTTTCCAGTACTCAGATTTGTTATATGGATATATGGAGTTATTTAGCTTTGTAATATTTCAGCTGACAGCAAGGAATGTTGAAGATTAAGTGTATATTTTTTCCTGCATTAATCATAAATGCATTATAAGTAAATTTGCAATAGGGGTCAATGGCCCTGATGAGCCAGCATGTCTCTTCTGTTTAGCACAGGAAATAAAAGACGCAGCATGGGAGAACATAAATCACATACAGCATGTTAAAGGCCACATAGCTAAAGAATATTTGTCTGCATAATTACTACACATGTGAGTTTCTTTAAAGCATAAGCAGATTAAAAGGCTCAAATTAATGCAGTTTTGTAGTCATTAATGCATCATTAAAGTCATCCTGTCGGAAAACTAAAATCACCCAAAAAGCATTTCCTACAAAGAAAAAGGTCACTAAACGCATCATTGTTAAACAAAAATCTTCTGCTGAAGTCTTCTAAGAGTGATGCTATCATTCTTTCCCACACTGTGCTCAGTAGTAGTCATGGGTTGAATGTGCCTGGGTTTGAACTGCGGGATGTTCACTGAACATATTCAAAAATGCAACGTTTATCCAAACCCCTTTGAAGTCTATAGAGGGAGTAATCTTGCACATCAGTTGTAGCCATTTTCAATGCTAATAGGAAAGGGAATGTTAATCAAAGGGCATGGTTAACTGAGAAATACTCTGGGGGACATGTACCAAAATAAATAAAAATACCATACCAAGCTCCACTTATAATAAGTCTTAAAGGGCAACCCTGCTACAAATGTAAACATTATCTGTACTCAGAAGTTCCATTCCCAAACCTGGACATCACTAAAGGACACAGTACGGATGTGGGAGTTGGTGGGAGAAACCACTGAGAACAGCACAGGATGTGGAGATCAAAATTCCCTTCAGTGTTGATTTCTAAGCAGACTTCTGAGAAAGATTTCTCTTCAATGGAGTGGCTTTCAGTGGAGCAGCATGTGGCGTTTACAGGGAAAACCTTTTATCTAATTTTAGTTTTCTGATAGCACCAATTTAAATGTATATTTGAAATGCAAGAGTGTGAGTATCTATGACCTGGTTTAATCCTATTGATTTCCTCTGTATAGCAGAGCTCAGGCTGGGAGTGGGAGAAGCTGCACAAAGTGACAACAGTTTGTATTTAAATGCTCATGTGCTAAAAATTACATGCTAATAGGAGGATAATGCAGAGTGCCAGGGATATCAGCTCATAAGTCTGCTGCTTCTCCTTTCACAGTCCAATCACAGACTGGCAGTGGAAAAAGATCTGTAAGTGTTACTTAACTATAGAAGAAATACATCAAGTCTTTGGATTTGCCAGCCAAGGCTGTGCAGCAGAGTTGTGTAAATCTCACAGCTGTGTATTTACAGTAAGTATTTGCCTTGTTTGTAGATACATTCAATCTAAAAAATCATATTCCATACCTTCCAATATGGCCATTTTTGAATAGCAAGTTCAGCTGGTATATTCCATAACACAATTCCAAAAACTCTTCTGAATAAACTTCTGTTGAGAGGGTGACTGTGCTGGCTTTGCATAGCCCCACTTTATGTGGGCTGTAGCCACCCTACTCTGTGTGTTGCCAATCTGGACTACATTTGCATGTACCAACACATCCAATGCTGGCACATACAAACTCTGAAAACTCCCCACTCACCAGAGCACTGCCCATGCAGGTACCAGCATTAATTCATTAATTCATGGCACATTGAATTGTAGTGTGTGGAGAGCAGTGTAATATCCATTCACTGCTCTTACCTCTAGAAACCAGATGTTTAGGAAAAGTGTTTCATGAATAGAAGAGTACAAACACAATGCTGCTAGAAAAATTAGGTATTTAAACATTGTTTGCTGATTACCATAAAGAGGCCATGTTTAGGATATCACGCTGGATTAAAAAGCTGTTTTTAGCTGGAGGGTTTAGTGGCACTGTAAAGGTAAGGACTTAAGAGTAGGGATGGGCTGCATGTTCGAGTCGAACATAGGTTCGACTCGAACATAGCCTGTTCTAGCGTTCGCTGAACGCCGAACATTAAGGGATGTCCGCGGTCTGTTCGACCACGGAACATCCCACAATGCACTGCGCCGTCCGAAACGGTAATTGGCTACAGTCTTACACCTGACCTCAGGTCAGGTGCAAGACTGTGCCAGTCAGGGCTCAGTACACATATAGAGCCATGATTGGACAAAGTCACGGTGACTCTGCCCAATCATGTCTCACAGCTAAGTCCCTGCAGCACACTATATGTCGGCTCATCCCTACTTAAGAGTCCTATTAAATAAACACAATGAACCAAGTTATAAAATATGAATAAGCTATATACTTGGTACAATGTCATAAAAAACATTAACAAAAAAAGGTTTTTTTAACCTATATGAAAATATAAAACAGTTCACCAATTGCATGTGGGCATGAAGTAAAATGGAATTTGAATGGACACTTACTGGCTGTCTCCAGTAAATTGAATCTCATCATAATCATAGAGGAAATTTGATCTCTTTGCAGTCTTAAGTCTGTTAGAGCTGAAAGCATTCTCTGAAAATAATTGAGACATCTATTACACTTACTGAAAAAAGATATACCGTAATGGGTTGGAGGAAAAAAAATGTCCAATGTAATGGTAGAGGTGAAAATCAATTTAGGTGTTTACATTTACAAGACTGTTAAAAGAAAAGAAGAATCATTTTAATAGTGTGATGTCATCTGTGTATTGGGATGAGCACAAAATGATGGTGTGCCCAAAAATGCAAGCAGAGAGTAAAGTACTATTAACTAGTTATGACTGTAAGATACCATACTGTGTTCTGCCCTGTGTTTTTGTGTGGCTGTCTTAGTAGAGAATAGTATGGTTGTAGCATGGTTGTACAGGGAAGACCAGGTCAAAAAGTACCATAGCAGTCAGCAAACAGCACTGCAGATTGAAGTTGATTAAAAAAGATAGCTGTAGAAAGTTGCAGTATAGCCGCCTACTTCCCGTTATATTGAAGAAAAAAAATCTATTTCTGGAATGATGTTTTAAAATGTAATTCCAGAAATAGAGATTGGGCACCCACAGACTCTGCTAATATCAGTGCACTGAGCTGTCCTGGAGTGGCTTAGTACACAGAGGCCGTGTAAGGCTCCTATCACACAGGCTGATCAGGAGAGGATTCATGCACAGATCCTTTCTTGATCAAAGCAGTATGGAGTGGATGCCACCACTGTGAAATCCGTGTCTTTACAGTTTTTTTCTCCTCCTTGCGTTGGAGGAAAAAACGGAAACTGCCGGACCCCATGTTGGTCTATGGGGAATCTGATGTAAACGGACACGTGTCCGTTTACATCAGATTACCCCCAATCCAGCATTATCTTGTCCGACTAAATTGATCTCTGATCTGTCTGTTTCTCTGGAGCCAGCTGGAGGGGAAGGGGGGTAACCGAGTGTAAACGGATGCTCATCTGTTTACACATGGCTGCCCATAGACTTGCATTGGGCATCCAATCGGGTCCGCCTGAAAAACTGACAGGTGGACCCGATTGGACCAGCTGTGTGAAAGGGGCCTATTTTGTATCTGCACATTAAACCCTTCATCTCGACCCTGCCACTATATATGACTTGTACTTTAACCCCTTCACCTCCCAATCCCTATGTGTATGACCTAATGTGCTGTATTTAGTTAACTATTACCAAGCTCCATGTTTTAATCCCCTCAATACCAGCATGCTTCTTCATTCATCAAAAACTGTGGCAAAAGGATCTCCTTGGGATGTCTACTAAAGTTTCCAAAAATTCATTTCAGGGATGTATGCATATTGCCCTGACATTTTACTGTAACAGAAAATAAGGGGAAATGTTTTTTTCAAAGTTTGTTGCATTTTTTCCTTTCTATATATATATATCTTAGTTCATATATCCATCTTGGATACCCTCGCAGGGGTTGCTCAACATGACATTCGTGCAAGGCTTCAAGACAACACTATAATAGCCTCCTGGCTTACACTTTAAACATTGGCACTTCTGACCCACTGGTCCTCTTTGAAGTGATGTCCCACACTTGTACTGGTGGCCCCTCAGGCTCACGGCTCTCCTAGCCTCACCAGTTCTCTCCCAGCCTCCCTGGCTGTCTTAGTGTGCCTCCAGCATACTCACCACCTGACTCCACTTTAGATTCTGGGGAAGTCCTCCTGACTCCTGAACACCGTTTGTTCCTATCCCAGTAGGAGCTCGCCTGACTCCTCTCTGATTTCTGGGGGCATTCACCTGACACCTGAACGCGGTCTGTTCCTCTTTCCCAGCAGGACCTAATTCCCCTAGCAAACATCCTTTCCTTAATCGCTGTGCACACCTGGGCAATTTCCAAGTGCTGGCCACTGCTAAAGCCTGGATCTAGGCCTGGGGATCTCATCTTCCCTCCTGGATCACCATAAAAACCTCCCAGCTCCAGGATCCCAAACGTAATCCCCACAAACCCTTGCTTCCTGAAACGTCTCAGCCCA
>NW_017307287.1:432455-453898 GCF_000935625.1 Nanorana parkeri | reverse complement strand
ACCATCAAAATGCTCTATATGTCTTAATAATGATCTAAAATTGTTGTATGATGGAATAATTGTCAGTCAAACTATCATGGCACTGAAAACTGAAGAAGAAAGGTAATTAAGGGGTTAAAATGCATCAATATTATTATGTGCATTTATTCTTTGCATCAGGAAGTTCACTCATATAATGTATAATTGCCTTGATTCAGCTGTATAACTCTTTTGACAAATTATATTTCCTATTAAGTGTAACTATATAGCTGATTAGGTGACTCATAGAAAATATAAACCAAATAGGTAATCAGAATTCATAATAATCTGGTACAAATGCTGGAAGTAAGAGTAAGAGGCTACTCAAGCATCAGCTTTGAATAGAATTTAGGTAATGGACAGTTAGTTCAAATGTTATTTTTTTACTTGACCTCACTGCAACATGCACTTATGCTTTGTGCCTTTTTTCCTGACCTAGCCTAACCCCTCCACAGAGGCATACTTACAGAGCTTTCCACCGCCTTTAATGTTTGTTTACATCCAGCACCTGAAGTCACACTGTGTCCTGGCTTTGCCTTTGCATTAGAGTCGTACACTTCTTTAAGGCTGTGTCCCAAGGCTGGAGACAAGGGCAGTAATGCACAGGCGAAAGCAGGATATAAACAGTCACCTGAGGCCATGACCATTGGATCAAGCTAAGTATGAGTTTTTGAAGGGGGAAGGTTGGGTTCAATTAGCTCAGGGCAAAAGGGCAAAAGACATACATGCACTTTGTGATGAAGAGTGTTCTCTAAGATCCTTTAGTACATGCAAATGTTTTTAGTTTTTTTTGGATAGAGTAAATAAGGTGTGTATGCTTTTTAAAACTTATATTCCTGTATGTGTCCCTGCTGAGTAGGTTCCCCTCAATCTGTCCTTTTGACCTGAGACATCCCTGAGTAATTAGGCCCTGCTGAAAGCATACCATCCCTCTCTGTTGAAACAAGCTGATATTACCATCAGCTTTAGGCATCAAGCCCCCACCCAAAAAAAGGACACCAGTCTCAAACTTCCAACCTGGTTTATGTGCTTTTCACCCATTTAGCATCCATGAGGATCAGGGAGAGGGGGATCTACACGATACAATACCTGTTATAATGTTTATTTTAGTTGAATGAAATGAGTGAAGCAATCTCTGAAAATCTTTCTTGTGTATAGTGATTAGATTTAATCCTTTCCCTATACTGTCCTTTAGACCCAGTTTAGGCTACATTTGCAGGGCACTGGCATAAGGTGTTCATGTAATATAAAGTAAGATGTTACGATTATTAGCTGCATTTCCAGTATATTCCACCATATGTTTTCCTGAAAACTGTTTTTAGTGATTTGATTTCTTTTCCTTTAATTTTAGAAATTGAAAAAGAGAGCTGTGGCGACCCTGGAACACCTCTGTATGGTATTCGTGAAGGAGATGGTTTCTCCAATGGAGATGTGTTAAGATTTGAATGCCAATTTGGATTTGAATTAATAGGACAGAAGTCAATAACTTGCAAAGAAAATAACCAATGGTCAGCCAATATACCAATATGTATCTGTAAGTATGTTTTCTATATACCTTTTTTTTTGCCACAAATGAATCATACCAAAATGTCTGACATTTAAAATCGTATCATTTGCATTAACCTTTTGTTGTTTGCAAATACAATTCTGCTTATTAAAATATCCAAACTTCAGTCTCAAAGGTATGGAAAATCAATCCTCCCCAAAAATCATAAATTGGAATAGATCCCACCATCTGTTGTATACAATATTGGCAAAGCAATTAAACTATTTGGTTGGTTGACTTTAATAATCAAACATAATGTTTTTACAAATAAAAAAAATATTTTCTTAATTTTAGTGGACAACTAATACTTTTCCATGTTACTTTATTTTATACAGAACTCATATGTTATCTGCACAAATAAAACTGTTTGCCATGGAGATTTTTTTAAGCAAAAGAAAAACAGTTACACCTAACAATTGCAATTTTAATGTGTACACTACCTAGAGATTAAATATACACATAAACAATTAAAAATAATAAGCCATATTTTATGCAAATGTTTATAATGAATGCAGAGTTCTTGTCACATCTACGCTCTAACATATTTATTTACATTGTAGTTCCGTGCTTATCAAATTTTACTGCACCAATGGGGACAGTTCTCTCTCCAGACTATCCAGAAGGCTATGGAAACAATTTAAACTGCATTTGGACTGTAATTTCTGATCCAGGGAGTCGAATCCATCTGTCATTTAATGACTTTGACTTGGAATCTCAGTTTGACTTTCTTGCTATTAAAGATGGTGATTCTGTGGATTCGCCGATACTGGGAACTTTCACAGGTGCTGAAGTCCCTTCCCATCTTACCAGTAACAGCCATATATTGCGTCTGGAATTCCAAGCTGACCATTCAATGTCTGGACGGGGATTTAATATAACATATAGCAGTAAGTATCCTATTTCAAAAACTAAAGCTGCTATTGTAGTGAGCTATGAAATGTTTATATTAATGATATTGTTTCTTGCTTGTAAGCTGCAATATATAACATTTTGTTTTTGGGTTTACATAAACTTTAAGGCAGGTACAAATATATGGACATAGTACTTCTCTCAGTCAGCTCAAAGATAGAAAAAGTTAGCACTTTTGGCTTCTGCTATAAACACTCACCTAAACTCAAGTCTGCATTTAGACATTATTAGAATTTTAAAATTTTAATTTTGATTCTAATTTAAAAGGTATTTCTAACATATTTTCAGCAAGCTAACATTTTTATGCAGCTTCTACCTTAAAGTAATGCTGAATTATTTGTACCGGAGGCTCGAGGCAGTTTTTAGTCAAGTCCCCACCACTATCAGCTTTATACATAAGAGTCAGTGTACACAGTCATTTGTGATTTGCTTGTTGCAGGCATTTGTGAAGAAGTGAGAATGCAGTGCCTGAATTTTTAAATGCATTTCATGCACTGGTATACATTTTACAAATTACTCATATGCTGCTGGCAGGCAAAATAGAAACAATACTTCCAGGTACAGAGAGCGTACATATACTGTATTTTGTGTATGATTGGTTAAGAACACCTTTGCTTAGAGCAACAACAAAAGTTGTCATTGCTGATCAAGTGACAAAATGCCTAAAGACTTCCAGAGCTGTAAATGACTGCCTATGGAGAGAACTGAAATGCAGAACTTTTCCATAGAGTCTAGGGCCCCAGGAAGCTGCCAGTGTTGCCCTTAATATACTATTTGATATGACTATTGCACATTTTCTTGCTTGCTCTTTTGTACTTTAATGATTGTGTTTTATATGCAGATTTACATATGCTACCTCTGTATAGAAGAGAATGTGCTTAGGGCTGCCCAGCTTAATAAAGACAAGCAATGATCCCAATATGTAGTCATTGATGTCACAACTATACCTGTCTCTTTTGATTATGGGAATTGCTGGCCATGTAACTGAAAGAACCAGGTGACCTTAGTGGTTGCTTAGGGTGTGGTTCCTTATTAACCATTGACAACAGGAAGCTGCTTTAACATTTTAGCAGTACAAATACTGCTATCATATATGATTTTCTGCTCCCACCTAATAACAAAAATGTTCGACATTCAAACGAACACCTCAACAAACAAAGTTGTATATTGCATCTACCACATTGGACAATGGATCAACTGATCCTGCATTTACACCACAGAACTTTTTCAAGTTTTGCATTTTTAATAACGGTCAAATGCCTGGGTGTCTTTTTTTTTTACTGTGTACTTTTTTTTTAAATGAGTAGAGATAACATGTAATCCTAACTTATTCACATAGGGGAGGGTAATGTCTGGGACCCCCCCACCACAGACTCCTCAGAACCCCTGAGTCATTAATATGGAGAAAATGTGTGCACTCACATTTTGAGAGCATGTGGTCTGGTAGGGTTCAGGAGGGGGGAAGCAAAGGGGTTCATCCCCCTTTCCTGACCTGCCAGGATGGATGCTTAGATAAGGGTTATGGTATGACTTTAATGGGGAAAACCATGCATGTTTTGCATCTATAACACACGCAAAGGGTCTGGTATTAATTTTAGGAAGGCTCTATACTTTTTTTGCATAGAGTTCCCACCTTAAAATCCATAACAGACCCCCATCAAGGATAAGGGTCTGGTATGGATTTTTGAGGGCACCCCATTGCCGTACAGCAAAAGTGATATTTTCCACAAAAAAAACAACTCATTTTGCCAGTAAATTACATTTCCTGGCTGGCTTCATTTTTTATTTATTTAAAAAAGCAGCATGGGGACCCATGACGTTTTTTCCAAAGAAAAACAAGCTGGATGGGAAATATAATTTACCTTCAAAGTATATTCCTATATTTATATTTGTATTTGTTTATGTCACATTTGCTGTTGTACATTGAATACATCATTTAGAGTTCCAGTGGAACATGTGTTTATTGTTACTGTAATGCAGTCAGGCTGCATATACTGTACATTAATAAATATGGCTCAACTGCTAAGTGCTGCAGTAAGGGTTAAAATAAAAAGTCAGTAAAAAGTAAAAAGTCAGACCACTGCTCCTTCACACAATATAGCAGCCTGGCTTTTCATTGACATCCCCCCTGAATACTGCTCTGATCAACTGCCTGAAGGGAATCCCTCTGTTAGACACAAAACCTGGCAGCTATAATATAGTGGGGACAAGATAGCAGTAAAAACCAAAGGTTCTAATCCTTCCCTAATGTGTGAAAAAAAAAGTTTTGGCTATACAGTATATACACTTTAAGATTTAATGTCGCGTGACTCTTTTTTTGTAAATTATTTTATGTTGCTGATTACTTTGCTGGGATATTGCTGAAATACTTTTAATCATCCGTTAACTTGCAGGTCAAGAACAATCTCTTAAAAAGTTTATGCATATCTTGAATTAAGTGAATAGTTTAAGGCTTTGATTAAACTGAGAATATGCTGTTTTTAATGTCATTCAGATCTTGTCTACAGTACAAGTCTAATCTTAATGCAGTTCCAAAACAAGTAATTGTTTTTGCCAAGGCCAGAATCATGCAATTAATAACAATATACATGTAGTGCTTTTTCAAAGTGACACTAGTGGATAATGCTGTCACTAATAAGTTCTCAAAGTGTGATTGTGAAGTATTAACATTAAATTGACTGTGACATATGTCACGACAGCTTGGTATATAAAACTGCTGTTTTGCCAGTAGGGTTTTCTTTTCTAGTGTTAAATATTCACATTTGACTGAAGTTCAGTTACCACGCATGGCTTAAAGTTAGGTTCTGTCCCTCCGTGCTGAAACATTCATACCAACTTCATACGCTGCATGCACTTAATTATACTGCAAGCAAAGAAAAAAAGGAATCCAGTTTAAAAGCTCTAAAAAAAGATTTTGTTACACATTAGATCAGCTTATAATAGCTCACAATTAAAAAAGATTCTGATCTTAAAGAGAAACATTTTAAGTCAGTATTTTCTGAATATATTTTAGTTAACACTGTAATATTTATCACAGGGACTCTGTGACATAAACATTCTAAAAAAGCAGCCTGCAAATGAAGCCCCTAAAGCCAGATGCACCCTGTTGTGTTGTGGTATGCACTGCAATGCACGTTCATTTTGAATGGCATCTGACCCACCCAAAAGGGTGTTGAAAGTGAAGATTCTGCTGGGGCTGTAGCTCATAAAGAAAAATGTGTCTCTCGCTGTAGATGTAAGCATTAAAGTGCACCTCTGTCCAACTGTAATAATCTATTTAATAGGAAGATGGAACTCAGCTGTGGAGGCTGTGGTGAGTGTGACTGCAGGCAGGGAGACCGGCACTCGTCTGGCGTCCACATAGGGTTGCTGGAACGCCAGACAGTTGTGTGGTCGCGGCTTATGACGAGGCCGGGGGCGGTCTCCTGCGATACCTTATACAGCAGCATTCAGATTAGAAGATGGAGGGGCAGCATTTGGCACCAACAAGTTGTTCTGCATATGTATTCCTGTCAGGGAAAAAGTTGAATGGAGAAAAGAGCAGAATGATGACCTTTTAAGTCTGCTTCTTAACTATCCAGTCACAGGCTAGAGGAGAAAGGTGACCATGTTATATTGCCTAACTGCAGTAGAACACTTTAGGTCAGTGGTTCTCAACCTGTGTAACCTCGGGGCCCACATTTTTCCTTGGTCATAAAGTCGTGACCCAAAAATTATTCACTTCTGAGACATTTTCATTTATTACACAAAACAACTGGGCAGTATTCAGCAACGTATATATGCAAATTTTAAACATTATTGGGGGTATGGAATTGTATTGTGGGGGCTATGTGGGGGTTTGGAGCTTTAGTAGGGGCAGTATTGCAGGCAGTGGCGTCATAAGGGATGTGTGGCCCACACAGATACCATCAGAGGGGGTGACACTGTAATGACTGACAGGAGCCAGATGCAGTCCCTTTATCAGGCATAACAATGTGACACATGGTCACATTTTTGGTGAAATAAACAAAATGCAGTTACATCGAGTAAATAGATAGCAAACATGTGAAGTGTTAAAATTGCATGCACCTCAGCAATGGCGAAAAACTATGCTTCACAACATTGTCCATAGGTGACATTTTAAAAGCCTGTACAGGTCATCAGTTTAGCGTTAACCATGAATTATGGCCAAGAATTATTGCTCTCACTCCAACGTTCGCGGTGATACCTAACATGTCTGGTGCATACACATGAATGCCCCACACACGCATGTTTATTCTCATGCAAATGGTGGGATTGGTTTTAATTTTTAAATATTTATTTTATTATTTTTTATGACTTAATTTTTTTCCCCCTTAACTTTATTACTATTTAATAGGGGCTAACAAGCTCCTATGTGATATTGTATTGAGGTGACAGGTTCTCTTTATGGAAACATCTGGGGTCTAATGACCCCTAATGTCTCCCCTGCACTCCAACACAGGTGATCAAGCACAGCATTGTGCTCCATCTCCCATGCAGCCTAGCTTGTGACTGCTGAGACTGGAAACAATGTCAGTACAGCATATCAGAACCGGCCTGCTCCCGCTCTCTATTCTGAATGAACTGCCATGGTCCCGAGTCCCCCAAAGGAGCAGGAAACCACGAAAACTAAGGCGGTTGGTGGAGTACATAATGTCCATCAGTGACCCCTGTCATGATGTCCCCTGTCAGTGAAGAAACATTAGCAGGGGGCACCGTTGCAAGTTCTCTACTAAGCCCCTGCTAATGTCCCCCAGAGCTTCTGCACTGACAAGAGACAATATGACAAGGTCTACTGATGGACATTATGTGGGCTTGGAATAAATAATGTCCATCAATGTACCCTGTCCTAATGTCCCCTGTCAGTGCAGACGCTGGAGGGGTTGGTGAGGGGGTCTGTGTGGGGAAAGAGGGGGGCATTAGCAGGGCACCGCTGCAGGTTCTCTACTAAGCCCCTGCTAAAGCCCTCCAGAGCTTCTGCACTGACGGGAGACAATATGACAGTGTATACTGATGGACATTTTGAGGGGCTTGGAATATATAATGTCCATCAATGTACCCTGTCCTAATGTCCCCTGTCAGTGCAGACGCTGGAGGGGTTGGTGAGGGGGTCTGTGTGGGGAAGGGGGGCATTAGCAGGGGCACCGCTGCAGGTTCTCTACTAAGCTCCTGCTAATGCCCCCCAGAGCTTCTACACTGACAGGAGACATTATGACAGGGGACACTAATGGATATTATGTGGGCTTGGGATACATAATGACCATCAGTGTTCCCGTGTCATAATGTTCCCTGTCAGTGCAGAAGCTGGGGGGGGGTGCATTAGCATAGGCTCTGCTGCAGGTAAAAAATTGCAGCGGAGCCCCCCCCCTCCCCCACACAGCTTCTGCACTAACAGAGAACAATATGACAGGTGACACTGATGGAAATTATGTATTCTGAGCTCAGTCTGTATAATAACATTTATTGTGTATTTAATTAACATACATTATGACAGGGGACAGTGATGGATATTATGTGAGCTTGGAATACATAATGTCCATCAGTGTCCCCTGTCCTGCCACAGTGCACATTTCCCTGTCTGCCTACCTTTCTCTGATTCCAGTCAGACTGAACTATCTGCACTGGAGAGTACAGTAGATACAGCGGCGGATTGATATCTGCTGTACTCTCCAGTGCAGGCCGGGCCAGAACTTTAACTTAATTGCCGGGAGCCGCAGCTACTGATATTAATGCGCCGGCCAAAAGTGAGAAAATAGTCCCCTCTCTCCTTAGGCCATATCACTTTATCGAAGAGCCCGGGGGAGGCTGGGAGAGAGGGGACAGTTTTACATTATGGAGTTCCCACAGGCTGAACTACAAATTCCCCTCTCTATTTCGCTCTACTGCAGATGGGCCGCTCCATGAAGAAATGACACAGCGACCCACTGCAGAAGGTGTCGCGACCCACTTTTGTGGGTGTCGCGACCCACGAGTTGAGAACCGATACTTTAGGTCACCAACCTGGATGTGTTGTCTGGCAAGGCTCTATATATTTCATAACTGAATAGACAGAATAAGAGTTCAGCGGTAAAATATTTTTTTTGATGCAACCTTCACATCCTACATGCTTTCTGGGCCCTAGCAGGAAATAAGAGGAAGACTTTACAAGTCTCTTGAAAGTAAGGTGATGTCCTCTTTTAGACATTTGCCATAGAAACAGGTGCTACCATTGGAAGCTTTACTTACACCTCTTGTTTAGTGACAACTGTAAAATTGTGGATGTTTCATCATAAGTCACAGTGACAATGGTCATCAAAACAAAGAGAGAGGGTGAATCTCCCCAGCAGATACGCAGACAGAAATAAAATCTGGACAGGTGTAGATAGACTTGACTGATCATTATCAGCAATGTGATGATTATTGTAACATTAAATAGATAGGAAAAAAGGATAATATGTCCAGTATATGGACACATGTGGTATCATGCTTGCTTGAGGGTAACATAGTCTGAAAGGCATTTTGATCTGAGGAATTAACACCGCGCTACTATTAAGTGCCTGTAAGGATCCTGTAGGGTTTTGGATATAGCTTATCAACTCATAAGCCATCCAAAAATTCCCTATAGAAACTGCTGGGCACCAAGCTACCTGGGAACATTACTCATTTGCCAAAGACCAGAGGGAATATGTTTAATCTCTCATAAAATCCAAAATATTGAAAGTTATGCCCTCTGCTAGTATGAACTATGAGATACAAAATGACATGTCCTGGCCTTATTAAACCACTTAGGAACCTACTAAATGGTTATATGGACCCTGGCCATGGAAGTCATGTTGTGTTTGGACACACCGGGGGAATTTATCAAAACTGGAGCAGACAAAATCTGGAGCAGTTGTGCATGGCAACTAATCAGCTTCTATCTTCAGTTAGTTCAGTTAAGATTTGAAAATGAAAGAGAGAGGCTGATTGTTTGCCATGCACAGCTGCTCCAGATTTTTTCTGCTCCAGTTTTGATAAATTCCCTTCACTGTGATCAGAATCATGCACTGCTGTTGGAAATCCTAACTCTGGCCAAGCTATGAGAATCGGCTTGTCAGTATTTCCTATGGCCACTTCAGAGGCATGAACTTTCCTCACACCTGATTGAGTACCACCTTCAAAGGTGAATGGCCTAAGGTGAAGAGTCCATCCCAAATCTCTGCCCCTACAAAATTGAATGGCATGGAACTAAACAATGTTATTTGTATGGAGCTTATTCTAAAAAAGGTGGTTACTGGCTTTTCCCTGCTCCCACCAGTAGGCTAAAACTATACTGCCCAAACGGTAGAGTTTTCTTTGTATGTCATTTTCTTTCTTGTTTTTTGTAATTATTATTTCTAAAATTAATATGCATCCTTTCTGTGTACTAAGCAAAGCATTTACAACCCCTACAGTGACTGTTGTGATACCTGTGTATTGTCATTTCCTGTAAGCTTGGTTGTACATTTCGTGCTAATCTGTGTGAATCTTTGCCCTTGTTCATTCGGTAATTGCAGCCAAATGCTGATAGAGAACTGCACAGCCAGTCAGATTGCATACGTGTGTGTGTGTTTTGTTGCTTAGCAGACCAGATATCTTACAAACTGCATATGGTGCAATTCTATCCTGTGAATTGTTTCTGCTGTGTGTGTGTGTGTATGTGCATGTAGGCAGAGGTAAGTTGATTACACAAGGATTCTACCTCGCAGGATAGCTTAAAGTGACATTAAACCCTCAGATTTTATAACATAAAACAATATTGTAATGTGTGCCTTACTGTAATCCATGGTAGTTTCCCTTCTCTTTGCTGCTCTTCCTTTTAAATCTGTATCTGTTCGCATGCTGGGCAGAACTTCTGTTTTGCAGCAGACTGCCTTGTCTCTGAAATGGATACATGGTGGATACATGGTGTCTGTGTATAGGTTTGCAACCTGAGCCAGCACTACAGGAAGAGGGAAAGGGAAGTTCTCCCAAAGCATGAGAAAACATGAAGATTTAAGAGGAAGAGCAGCAAAGAGAAAAGAAACTACCATGGATTACAGTAAGGTACACATTGCAGTATTGTTTTATGTTAAAAAATCTGAGGGTTTAATGTCACTTTAAAGAAACTCAGAAGCAGTGAGGAATTACCTAACTGCTACTCATCCTTTAGAGTGCACCAGATCGTATGCAAGATTTGCACCCGCCTGTGTGTGTCCAGCCAGCTAGATTTTGGGGGAGTTTCCCTTTAGTGGTTTTTGGCAGTTTTCATGCATGTTTTGATTGTCTCCTGGGTCCAGATTGGGAAACTTTGGGTTCTCATGATAATTTGCTAGCATCTTGTTGAATTTTTTGAGAACTCATGATGGGTGGTTATAACTTGCACATCATTTAGCCTCCCTCATTCCTATACCTTCAGTACCCCAATCTGTGACAATGATGATCATTCTTTCTATCATCAGTTGTAATAATAAAGACTTTGGTCATCATTATCAGCCATTGTGACTTCTGCTCTTTTATTTTTAAATTTGTGTTTTGATCAACTTCATACTGTACATTAACTCCATAACTGAGAATAATCTAGCCTGTCTTTATCTGTGCAGACACCAGGATATATCTAATAGTGATTTATTTAATTATAAGAAGACCTATATTTGCTGATACGTTTTAGCATGATTATGCTCATATGGCATGTTGGGAGATATGTAATAAAAATTATGTCTGTGAGACTCTGACTTCATGTTCAGCTACAATTGCCTAGAGGAAGTCAGTGGGAGTATAATATGGAACAAAACATCTTCACTAGCTCCTAGTTCTCATTAGCCTGCAGTTATATATACACAGTAGGTCACAGAGGCATAAAGAAATTATTTAAATGTCTCCATCCAATATTCATTAACTGAAGAATAAACTTTCTACTGTGTGGATTGAGGTTGTGGTAAATATGGAAATATGTTCTGTTTCATATAATCTTTATAATGCAGTAATTTATAAACTATCTACAGCGAATGGCATTTTGGTTCCTCTTGGCCTTAATAATACAATAATACTGTGTATATATACAGTATATATACACTGAGTGGCCAGATTATTATGACCACCTGACGTTTGTAGGCAAATTAGCTATAATTAGCTATCATTTTGCGCTGAAGTTGCTAGAGGGCCAGACCATTATAAATAGGGAAGCAAGTTGTTTAACACGACAGTAGAAGTGTTTTTTCTGAAGATATGGGTAAACAATGCGATTTAACAGCCTTTGAACGTGGGATGATTGTTGGCGTGAGATCATGGAGCGAGTATCAGCAAAACTGCAGAATTCGTTAAATGTTCAAGAGGGGCTCATTGTTAAAGTGTTTAAAGACTGGACTGTCAGCTGAAAATCTGGGTCTGAACGTGCGAATTATGGCTGTCAGCGACTAGTCAATGTTAGAGCAGAACGGAGAGTGGCAAGACTGGTACAAGACAACAGAAGGGCAACAGTGCAGTGTCAGATTCCTCGCATCACCTTTCAACATCTCGTGGAGTCACGAGGCGGCCCAACAAAGTCATCTTGTGGAGTAATCTCGTGGCCCAACGAAGTACTGATGGGGTGGTCATAATAATCTGGCCACTCAGTGCATATATACTGTATTTATATATACAGGCACTTACACAGAATGGCACAGTACAATGCAATAAACCCCGCTGCAAACTTTGCCAACATATATGTGACAGAAATACAGAGAGTCACAATAACAAACCGTACACCATTAAGGGGTCATACTCATGCACATCTGCTAACGTGGTGTACATGATACAGTGTTCAGTATGTGACAAAGGTTGCTACATTGGGGAAACTGGCCTTAAGCTGCAGCTCAGGATGAACCTACACAGGAGCTCGATCAAGAACCACAAAGAGGATGAATATTGCACTCCAGTAGGGCATCACTTCTCCCAGAAGGATCACTCCATCCAAAACCTCAAATTAAAGTACTAAAAGGGAATTAAAAAAATTATCATGAAAGGAAAACATTTGAGATGAAAATTATTTTACATTTCAACGCCATAAAGGAGGAACTTAATGTGGATTCTGGTTTTCTGACACACTACCAGAACTTTTTATGAATCTACAGAATGTCACAATGTTCTTGTATGTGGTATATCTCTGATCTGTTTAGGGTTTATTTGTCATCCTACATTTATTTTTTCTGTCTTTTGATTATCAGGAGGCATTTTTTACTCCCAGGTCCAACATTTATGACAATAAGTGTATATAACAAATAAACACTTAATTCATGACAAAGGAATCCAAAAGCATTATGGGTTAATTAAAGCAGAGCAGATGTTATCTCCTTTCAGATACTGTTGTCTTACATTAAAACCTTGGATGAAACCTTAGGGCTTTTTCACCTGGGCTTCAGCTTTTACTGTATAGCAGCAGTATATACAGCAAGCATTTATCAGCATTCACAAAGATTTTGGCAAGATCTGTTGAAATCTATAAAGTACAATTCAGCTCCAATTTGGGAATGTTAAACACAGGTCTTAATGGGAGTGCTAACTGTCACTTTAAATAAGCTGTAAACAAGCTGTTAGGCTTTTTAAATAAGACTTTTAAGAAGCATTTTTAAGGAGTGAGAAGCACTTAGAGGTACTTAGAAGTACTTTTTTGCTTGTATAAAGGTTAAAAATGTGTTTTTTGGCAAACAGCAATTACAGTTGCAATAACAGGATATAAAAAGCAGATTAAAAGTGCGTCAGCTTGTGTATTAGGATGCGTGAAAATATGTGTGTGAATACTATTGGCCTGAAATATTAGTACACAGCATTTAGATGTAACACAATGAAACCTGTGCGTGGGTTTCCTCCTGGTACTCTGGTTTCCTCCCACCCTCCAAAGACACGCTGGAAGGTTAATTGGCTCCTGTCTAAATTGCCCCTTTTATGTATGCTTCTGAGATAGGGACCTTATATTGTAAGTTCCTTGAGGGCAGGGACTGTTGTGAATGTGCAACTATGTACATTGCTGCATAAATTGTCAGTGCTATATAAATACCTGTAATAAATAAATATTCTGAATCCCTTTCTCCAGTTGACCAGTAGAGGCGAGATGCGTGTGAAAGTAATGCTGTCAGTACATAGCAAATGTAACCTATAAGTTGATGCATTCATTTATCAATCAATTAAATTGAATAACAATACAAATACTAATACAGTTATACAAAAGATAATGCTTTTTCCTATAGGCATGCCCTAATCAGAAAATATTACAACAGAAAGTTAGAATGTCTAATTTATATTCTGTAAAAACTATTTTAACATAGGCTCAATATAGTCTACCTTTGTATTACAAGCCTGGAACAAATTAAAATTCCAGTGACCGGGCATTTATGGCTCTTCACAGTCACACAAATGATTAATAGAAAAAATTGTATTTAATAATCTAACTCTAATAGGCTTCAGTAAGCTTCTGCATTCGTTGAAGCTTGCTGTAAACCTGCTGAAGCCTATTAGCAGCTTGTTTAAAGTGACAGTCAGTATTGCCATTAAGATTTGTTTTTAACATTCCTAAACTGCAACTGAATAGTTATTTAAAGACCTGCAAATGCTTTGCAAAATCCTGCTGTACATACTGCTCTTATAAAAGCAGAAATGCATGCACACAGTACCTTAGAGAGGGTGGGGAGAAGTAACTTTATTGATTTATTCACTTGTGTGAGTAAATTTAAGCTGAAGCTCTGTAAATCACAGACTTTTTACAATAAGAGCTAAAAGGAAATTTGAGAATGTGAAAAGGAGCCTAACACCTAACCTGTTTACTGCCTGGGGAAATATAAAATATTAATATGCCATATTCCTTATTACATAAGTATAGAAAAACCAAATATGCACATAACCACTATATGTTCATTTTCATTATTTTGATTACATGACATTTTGGCATATGGGTCTGCTTCAAGATCTTTAACATTTTTCCTGTGGTTAAGCAGTTACATGCAAAACATTTCAGGGCATTAAAACATATGTGTGTGACAGTTTGTAAAAAAATTATGGTGAAACAGCAGCTATTGTGAAGTGTGACTGCGTCTTTTTTTTATTGCTTGACAATGTAGCTGAACTTGGGATGTAAGTTTTACACCATCAATGGCAGCCTGTATATCTGTGTATAGGTGATATGAAACCTGACACATTTGTTCAAAAACCGGTGGCTGTTTGCAAAAGAAGGAGAGGCTGTTCACTTAGCATGGTGAATTTGTACTTTGCATAGTATTACTAAATTAAGTCTCAATTACCCTTTGATTTGCGTACATTTAAGGTCACATTAAAGTTCCAAGTGACAATAAACTCAGGAGTTAAATTTTAAAAAAGCATTCAAGTACCTTAACTATTAATACAAATGTATCTTATTTGTGTATCACTCAGCTGTAGATCCTCAAATCATCTCTGAATTGATGCTGACACTGTCCTTCCTTCTGGAGGGGGCGACTTTTGTTCCACATGGTCATTGTTCCAATGTGTGTTGTAAAGTAGTCACTGCTCCAAGCTCACTCCCGTGATGAACTACACTCTCAATACAAATTGGTAAACTAAACATGAGACTGTAGTCCCCCACAGGAGTGAGCTTGGAGTGGTGACTACTTTACAACACACATAGGGATCATGGGGAACAAAAGTAGCCACCCTCCAGAAGGAAGGACAGTGTCAGCACCGATTCAGAGATGATTGGAGGATCTACAACCGAGTGATACACAAATAAAGTACAATTTTGTTAATAGTTAAGGTACTTAATTCATTTTTAAGATTTAATGCCTGACTTTAGTGTCACATTAACTATAGCAAATATATTATTCACACTTATGTAAGGAATGGTAATATGAAACTACCTTCTGTTTCAAGCAAATACACCTGTTCTTTTTAGAACATTTATTTTGTCTTAAAAAATCTGAACTGTGGAAGCGGTGCCCAAAAAAGGCAAGCAGAGGGCAAATCTTGAGTCACCAGTATTGTCTGTGGGCTGCTTGCAAATGTTATTTCCACAATACTGACTTACCATACCTTGTTCTGCACTGTGTCTCTTTGTGAAAACGACCGTGTTAGTAATGGAACAGGGCTTTGATTCCTCATGTCAATGCTAATCCCCTAATAAGTAGAAATCTAATGATTGTTTGGAGAAATATTTGAGGAGCAGCATGAGAGATTTAAATGACACAGATCCATATAATAGATGAAGCAGAAGAAGGGAGATCCTCAGATACAGCAAGGGGAACAGTGAGCAGCCCACTAAAAAGGTAATTATCAGTCAAAATCCTATACGACTAGCAGTCAGAGGCAGCAGTGTCTTAGATGATTTCACACTGTGTGCATATGCAGCTATGAGACTTAAGGCCAAGGAGTGCCTAAGCACAGGAAATGGACTGAAATTTTTCAGGATGAATTAATGACAAAATTAACAAATAGGAGAGCAAATCTTCAATTTGGGTCCACCTTAATATGTATCATTTATATGAAAAATGGGCCCTTTATATTACAGTGATGACTCTCTAAACAGGCACAAAAGAGATAATTTTACTGTCCTGTGGCTGCTGGTAAAACTATTGCTTCAAATAGTATAGTATTATGAGGACTTATTGCAACTTGTCTTCTTGGGAACAAAACTGATTAAATAATCAACATCAAATGGAAGAGAAAACAGCTGCACTGCCCATATGTGAGTTGATACTAGCACAGACTGAATTGACTTAAACCCAATGTGACACAGAGAAAGCCTTTCTTATTTCACAACAAATCGAGTTTGCCATGACAGAAGTTAAAAATGTTGCTCAAGGCATCTTAGGCTTTATTGGAGTGTTTCATTCACCAATAATTTGTAATAAAGAGCTGTACTGTGGTAGGTGTTTTAGTGCAGTGCAGTGATGAAGCATATAGGTTAAGATATATATTTGGTACATTTTCCAAGTCTACAGCTTGTAAAGCAAATACACTTAATCTCAAAGTGCTTAATATCTGTCAGTTGCACTGCCAATATGTAGGCATGCATGTCATCATTTTTTAATAATATGTTCGCATTTTCAGATGCATCTCTGTCAAATAAAATTATAATTTTGTACATTAGGCTGCCTACAAATGACCTTGTGAAGGCGATCATTTTGTTGTGACCTTGGAAGAGTCACTTGGTTTTTCTGTGCCATAGCAACCAAAAAGTAGACGTACGTAGAGTAGAATCTTGATTGGACAGAAATCTGTCTAACAGATCAAGCATTCGGTGGCTGGCAAAGTTAAAGTTATAAACATACATTGCTCCATTGCATTTTATCTATATGTATACATCTAAAGAAAACATTGAATGCCTTTTCATATTGAAGCCTAACCACAGCCAAGCTTTGACAGAACGAGGAAGAGTTAAACATTCTGTTGGGTTTTTATTTCGGTCTGTGAAGTCATTGGAGAGATTTTCCCAGCAGAAGAAATGGGTCCACAGTGGTATTCATTCAGATAGGAAGGCACAGACAACATAAAATAAAAATTCAGATGTTCTAACCTTTCTTCACAAGTGTAAAAGTTTCAACTTCTTTCTACAATATAATTAATTTAAAGAATAATTTCACTTTTGTGGAGAAAAACATAAATCCTGTGTACATTACAAGGATTTTAACAAATATTGTTGCAGTTTCCTACTTGTTTCTGTTCTGAAGAAAACATAGTTTGTTGAAGCATGTCCTTTCCAAACTAATTCCTGAATGGGAGAGTCTGGTTTCATCATAATCAGCTGGTGGGCTTGTGTTGGCATCTCATAGGCCAAGTGCAGACCTCTGATATCCAGGATCGTGTGTCCCGGGTGACATTCGCCCGTCAATCACATAAAAAAGGTACATGTACTTTATTTTACTATACACGACGCATCACTGTTTTAGGTGGGAAACTGCGAGATCCGCCCGGTGCGAAAATAATGTGATCGGTTCACACCTTGGCGACTCCTGCGGCAATCTGAGGTGAGGTGTCGCCTAGGTGTGCACCGGCCCTTAGACCCCATTTACACGGAGCAATTTGTAGCTCAATTTCAGCTCACAAATCGCTCAAAAATCATTCAATGTAGCTCAATGAAGCTCGTCCAATGCATTTCAATGGAGCTGTTCACATCTCACAGCTCAATGTCACTTGTAGCTTTTAGCTCAAGCTTGTCGCTCGAACATTACCTATTTTTCCAGTGGCTTTTGTGCAATTTGGCTCCAACAGGCTTTGATACACTGCCAAAAGAAGCGCTACATAGCGTGACAAAATGTGCACTGTAGCTCAATGTCGCTCAGCACAAATCAGCGCTGTGTTCAGTGTGAATCGGTTCTTACCTAACCTTAGGGAGCATCTCGCCAAAAACGAAATTCCTATTGCAGTTGATGTCAAAAATTATACTTGTACCTTAGTGCAGGCTGTGTATGGAATGCTTCCAGGTCGTCATATTGCATTTCATTTTTTGACAGATTTAGAGCATTACAACAGCTACAGTTTTGAATGGAAAGGTCATTTTTTAATAATATTAAGTTACAAAATGGCTTCTGAGACAATTATATCTGCTATATTAATTCATTTTTAAATGCATTTTTATAATTATTAAACGGAGTTACCCTTTAAGAGAGATGACTATGGTGGTAAATCACATCAAATTATTGTGTTTAACCACTTTAGCTCTCACACCCCCTCTGGATCGTTGCACATTTCTGCTATGTACCTGTTTATTCGCAATGTCATTTCTTAAAAAATAAACAAAACAAAAAAAACAAATATACATTTTTTTAAGGATAAACAAGGCTTCCTTTGTGGTTATATTTTTTGCATAAAGGATTTTTATTTTCTATGCAATTTTTTTACTTTGTATACATCCCCTTCTATAATTTCTCCTGATTAATTTGTGGTCTATTTTAAAAAAATATTGCATAGCTATTCAGTCAGCGAAACTGCATGCACATTCATTCTGCATGAATCAGCTGTTTTGAGAATGTGGCAAAATCCAGTGTTGTTGGGGTATTTTGTCTTCTGGTCGAATGTTCTTCGGCTATTGTATTAGGCGATTCTGTCTTCTGGTTAGCTGTTTTTAGGCTATTGTTTTTGGCTATTTTCTCTCCTGGCCAAATGTTCTTATGCTTTTGTTTTAGGTTATTTTGTCATCTGAATGAATGCTTTTTAGGCTATATTCTATTCTGGACTAAAATTACCATACAAGCAAGACTTGCAATCTAAAAAGATAGCAGCACACTGTCAATCTTCAACCAACACTTCATTATTTGTAAAATCCAGACAGCTCCAAGCTTGTGATCGTTTCCTGCTAATTGTTCACCTCTGATTGCATTTGCTGTGGAGTATGGACGGCTCTCTTGCCAACACCTGGAATAAGTCCAAGCAGTAGAATTGTGATGTGGAAGGAGCGGTGGAGGTCACCTAGTACAAACAAGACCTCACTTGAGCTCACTAGTGTGTAATAGGACAGCCAGCTAAAACAGTGATTGTAAAACTGTAATTTCTCCAGGTAAAATTGCAGAGCTTAAAAATGCAGAGCTTTAACAGTATTGCGGGTGTGTGATTGCAGCACTTATATACAAATGTACAGTGATACAAGCATCAGCAAAACATGCATATGTTCTTTATCCCACATCAGTGTCGAAAGAACTGTTTTGGACTGAGTAGTAGTCAATATAGAAACAACGCTAGTAATAAGCAAAGCAGTGCCTGCATCTTACAACTTGAGGAGATAAAGTAACTATGTATCTGGAAGTGATTGCAACAAATGTCAACAGTTTATGTGTGAGAAACTGGTTTAGTATGTATTTTCAAATTGAACTTTAAAACCCAACGCCATGTTTTTAATCCCCCTACTCATTGACCTCCCACCCCCGCTCTCTTTCCTGGACTCCCTCCCTTAACTTTTTAAACAAACAGAAAATATGCATACCTTAAACCCTGTAGTCTTCTGTCTGGTGACATCATGGATCCTTCCATGTCTCTTCTGGTGGTAATGGTGGCCAGTGTGGTATCAGGTATGAGTGTCAAAGAGCAGTGTGAACCCAGACCAGCATGATTAGTCCCCACGGGTATGTTCATGATGGCTTGAGCTCACTGGAAGTGGATTGGTAATGCTGGGTGTCATTCAACCCAGAAGAGAGCCACCAGTGGATAAGAGAAAGGCGAACCTACGAAGGGCAGTCCTGAAGAAGAAGTAGGTATTGCATCAAAAGCTGGTTTTCTTTTTTAATTATGAACCTGCTAGGCTACTATTTTCTTTTTTTGTGTGGTGATTAAAAGTGCACCTTTAAATTGTATCCAATGCAATTTCTGCTCATTCACTGTTTTATTTAAGACATTCTTGTAGTGTGTAACCGTGCCCTAGCCCCTGTTGTTAGTATTGTGGTGATTTGAAAACCTCAATGATAGTGTTTAGGATAGCTATTTCAGAATACACCCACTGCAGGATCCATGATATCTCCCACTTACAGAAAGTCTAATGTAAAGTTGTGTGAAACTTACATGTGAATGGTTAAATTAAAAAAAAACAGCACAATAGAGAGGAAGTAGCTCTGCTCAAGTTGCAGGATGTGCACTCCCAATGATCTTTGAGTTGGTTTATAAATTCTTGTGGCAGTGCATTGCAGAGAACTTCTAATAATTTAAATTAAGGGACTAGTTACATTTTAGCACAGCTGCTGCTATTTCATGATAGCACAGTTGCTTAGTGGCTGTTTTCACATTTTTCCTGGAACTCTTAAATTTAATAATATAACAGCAAACAGCAGTAATGTTTGGTGGAAGATTCTTTTTCCATCAGTTTAAATCCATCAGAACAATAAAATAACAATTCTGATTGCTTCATATGAGTGGCTGCATTTTACAGTGGTCCTTTGGTTTGATATATACATCCCATTATCGCCTATCCAGTTTATTATCACATATATAGTGTGCGTTGGCTGACTTTGAAGAAAGTTGTTAAAGCATAATCTGTCTAGCATTTTTGCAACTCTTTTCACAAACTATACTCTTTTCTGCAGCTTAAATGAAGACATGCGGCATTACATAACTCATAAGGATGTATTAATCATGTTCATTTTCTTCTCACTCATTTCAAACTGCAGCTTAACCTGATCAACACTTAGTGATCCATATATTCATATAAATGTAATTTTTATTTGAATACAGAAATACAATTTACATGGTGCCGCAGTGCATTTTGAACTGGCTTCTTTTTTCTGTGAAAAAGAGCTAATCTGTTGCAAATACACTACAGTGCTATGAATACTATATCTGATGAGGAATTTCTCCACAATGCCTAAAGCAACAGGAGTAAATGAAGGCTTGTTTTAGTGTGTTTTTACTGCTTATTTAAAATATGAAAATTATATAGCATGAAGAGTCTGGAAACAGTTTCACAATTAAGATAAAAATCCACTTTGCATGCGTCTAATGCCTTTGCGAATATATTACTTTATAAAATTAAATGTGCGGTCATCATTGTGCTGCATATAGCACGTGCAGAGAGCAGAGCTGAGTGTGGGGCCCAACAGGTCCACCTACTACAGACTGCCTGCAGAAAACTGCAGGTTGGAGGATACAAGACCAGTCACACGGCACCAGTAGATATGTCAGCAGTGACTGGTTTCTATAACAGGGATCTCCTGCACAGGGCAGGAGTTTTTTCATGCTGTATTACCACACAGGTCTTCATAAAATACACAAAGGACACCAAGTGAGAATATACATGCCTGTTGTATTTAGACAATATTTGTTATTTCATATTTTAGCTTTAATGGCTTATAACATTCTACTAATCTTAAAGAACAACATCAGGATGTTTTAAACCCTTGCAGTAGGACTGCCCCCGCACTGTAAGGGTTAACTGCTTGTTTTTCTCTAGGGACTAAAATAAAAAAAGTTATACTGACCCTTGGAGTCGGCCTGCTGTTGCAGAACTCCCTCCAGCCTCTCCCTTTCTACTCTGCAGCAATGGTATGTCTCTCAGTCTTGAGGATCCTTA
>NW_017307287.1:397813-432387 GCF_000935625.1 Nanorana parkeri | reverse complement strand
CTCGCGCCATGTTGTGTCCTTTTCTCGCTCGCGGGGGGGGGGGGGGGGGTTGGTGAGAATGGAAGGACCAGTCTAAGAGAATGCTGGCTCAGCTTACCCATTCGCAATAAAACTGAGGAAGCGGCCGATCATAATAACAGGAGAGATCGCTTTTGATATAACTGGTGGACTTTGTGGATACAATCGAACAGAACCTTTTCTATATTTGATGCATCGGCACAAGGGAATTAAACTTATCCCTTCCTTTTTTTCTAAAAGCCAATTGCCGGGTGCATGGACGGTTAATTGGTTAACAGCTTCAACAGTGTTGTTATTTTGATCATGTCACGGTGGGAAAATCTTTGCTCATTGTGATTAACAATTGATATTTGCTTTATTCATGTAATTCACATGTTGGGGATTATTCACTAGATACAATCTTCACTGTTTATGTTTATTAAGTAATGAATTGATGTAAGGAATCATGCACAATTATTTATTCATGCACATCCAAAAGAGGAGTTGATGTGGCTACACAGTATAGAAAGTGCACAAAGTTTAATAGATCGTTGCAAAGAATCTATTTAAACGGAACACAAATTATCACCTTTAGATTTGTTAATGTTGTAGCGATATGATGTTGACATTCACTCCTTAATATAAGGTTATTTAATCACACACAAGACCGAGCGCAACGTAACAGTACTATTAAGCTGGCTCGGAGGATTTTAGTCCCTAGATGAAAACAGTTAACCCTTGCAGGTAGGCCCACTGCAAGGGTTAATAAAGAGTTTGCCCAGAGTTCTCCTTAAAGACTGATGGGTTCCATTAAAACTATCAGTTTTAATGTTAACTGGTATATGCAGTATTGAATGAAGAAGTGAATGCAAGTTTTAATTGGATCTTTAGCTCCATTTCAGTGGATCTTCATTGAAACATAGAGGTTCATTTATAAACATTCTGCCTTTGTGTATAGCAGGGGGAGTGCTGTTCACATGGCACTGGCAACCCTTGATGGCTGACAAGTATAGTCATTTCTATACACCAGACAAAACCTTTAGAAATAACCCCCTTGCTGTTACTTTCAGTGCAGTAATATGAGCACTGTTAGCCAGGGGTAAGCTAGGAAATCTCCTACAGGGGTTATATTAGCATTTGGGGTAAGATAACGTTAGCTTAGTTTTAGGATCAGGATTTTAGGGGTTTGAGTTTGAGCATTATAAGTATGGTTCAGGGTATAAGGGGTATGTTTTAGGTTAGCATTAGGGAAAGAGGTTAAATGTTAAGAGCCCATTTTAGTGGTTAGATTAAAGAGAGTCTTGCCCTCTATATTTGAAAGTCTACATAATGCTATACAAATTAGGGAGGGGAAACATATTTAGCTGTGTGTAGTCTTAGTTTGAGCTACTGTACTAGTTCAAGATAAATTAATATGAAATATTTGATATGTACTTTACATAGAAAGGGACAAAATTAAATATATTTTATTACTGGCCATGATAAATAAAATGTGTAAATATTAAAACAATATATACATTCCTTTTACAAATTGTTAGGGTACCAAAAAAACAGACAGGAACTAAAGTGCAGGTTTAAAAAATAAAAGGAGATTATTTAAAATAACAATAAACAAAAATGGCAAAAATGAATGGAGGAAGTCCAGGACGTTGTCGGTGCAAAGCCAGAGTTTAGATGCCAAAGCGGGTAGTCGGCCAAACTAGGTAAGGGAACACTGAGAGCAGGATGAATGAAAACAAAAGCCGAATCATACATGGAGAACAGTAACAACTGCAGAGCACATGATTGATCTGAGCTGATGGTTAAATAGTGAACTGGTGTTCACATTATTCTTAGACAGGAACTTTTTGTCAGTAGTTTGGTTAGTAGTTGCAGATTGATGATGTTTATGGGTTTGGTCATAAGAGGGTGCCAAAGTGGAACAGTGTCAGACACACTGTACACCAGGGCTCAGAGCACAGACATCAGTAACAACACACAGTACATAGGTCAGTGGTGTAATGCCGAATACAGAGGCCAGCTGTGTGGCGCAGAGTACAGAGATCAGTAACACTGCAGAGTGCAGAGGCCGGCTGTGTGAAGCACAGTACAGAGGTCAGCAGTACAGAGGTTAGCAGTACAGTAGTCAGTAATGTAACGCAGAGGTCAGCGGTGTAAGGCAGAAAAAACAGAGACTTACAGCAGCTTTGTTGAGCCTCCCTTCAGGTGCTGTGCTGCAGAAATGTACAGAGGTCAGCAGTATGGTGCACAGTGGGCATTTCTACACATATTATGCAAGAATATCAACTTATTACAACCAGGAAACCACCCTGAGAAATGCCATACAACCATTACTGAATTGTAGATATGTGGACAGAAAGTGGCTGCAAAGAGGATGCACTAGTTCAGCAGCACAGAAATGCAACAGAGGATATAAACATTTTAAATTGGTATTTTATTTAAAAATATACATGGCAATTGTTTATGATACCCAGTGCTTTGGCAAACTAAGAGGGTTATTCACAAAGCTGTCGAAGGCAGCCGAGTGAACAACCAACCCGAAGTGAAGTGAGCCGAACGCTGTTCGGCTATTCACTTCAAGGGCTGAAAGCAGCCGTACATCGGCTTGCTTCAGTTCGGCCAAACATGCTCAGCTCCTTCGGCCAGCTTTGTGAATAACCCTTTAAATGTAATTCACTCAGTGCTTTCATCTACTTAAAGGACAGCTGTAGCTTTCTTACTCAAACTCAGATGACATACATACACTTACCCTGTACTACAAACCAACTTGCACTTAAAAGAAAATTGATTTTAGTTCCATACTGAGCCTTTTACCAATCTTCAAAATGGACCCTGCAAACAGTGTGGTGTGGTCTACCAAGGGTTTAGCAAATCCGGCTTCAAATTGGGTGAGCCCAAACTCAACCATAAATTAAAATTAAAGGCCCCCAATAATAAGAATAAAAGGCAACAAAGATGTTGATTGCCCAAAGAGTGGGTGTGGCAGTGCTCAACCACTCATTCTGTTCACATTCTATAGGGCAATCTGCTGAATCAGTATGCAGGAAATTGAGAAAAGCATATAGACTTTACTCAAAATAAGTGTCCTGTAGGTGGTAACATACTTGTGACATGAAAATAAACTAGAGAGTGAAAAGTACTGGTGATGCAGACACATAGGGGCGTAATAAATTACAGTATGGTGTTACATGCCTCAAGGGATACTGGGTACTAATGCTAGACTGAGCATACCTGTGCATATTATTAATGTTGCCTGTGGGTGATTGTTGCGGTGACCATATTTTAACTATTTACTTACTTTTTTTTTTTTTAAATAATAAATGTTTATTAAGAGTTTAGTACAGGTAACATAAAAGACAGGCAGACATAGGGATCAGCGCAGTTTCAGGTCATGCAGTCACAGCTCTGCATGAGACACAAGCATTTTAAGAGGGCCAGAGGGAATGGGGGCCCGGACCCAGGATTCCAGGAGAAAAAGAGTAAAAATAAGGCATAGGTCAGGCCCCATGTGTCTATAGTGCAACACTAGGTCCAGGAGGAGCATCAACACATGGCTATCTTACGCAGCCCTGGGCAATAAGTGCCACCGCTAGGAGTTGCCTCGTCTGGCTGCCGCCATAGATAAGCTCCGCCCCCCACTATTTACTTACTTTAAGCGTGACAAGGTATAAAGCAAGAATTGTTCTGATTCTGTAAAAGCATTACATTGAAAATATTGAGATATTCCTTAGATAAATTATATTAGAAAAAATGATGCAAAGGTGGAACTGTCCCTTAAGTTGTTTATTATGCCAATACCAGTCCAACATGTTTCATTACATGATAATTATAATTTCTAAAGCTTACAGGCCTCCTCGACGTATGCCCTTGGGATTAAGTCAGCAGCACAATGAGTATTCTTCTTTCAGTACTTTTCATTGAATGATTACACCTCTTATACTAGCAACGTATGCTTCGTAGATAGCTGACTTTATGAAGGCATGTACAACCCCATTGGTTAAAACTTGTATGCCGTATTACAGAATTACATTGTCTTGCTCTTCCAAGGTTTTAAAACCATGTGATTAATTTTATTGATTATAAAACAAACAATGTCTGTTGTAGATGAGAGGAGATACAGATGCATGGTGTTATTGTCTACTTTTTGTTAACAAGTCATTTTGTAGAAATTTATTTTTTTGTTAATACTGTCTGCAAGGTACATATACCAATCAATTCTAAAATGTGAAATGAATTAGGCATGGATACCATATGGAAGCCATGCAGAAGCCACAACCAGTTTCCCTAAAGTATAGCAGATTGCTATAGGGTTAAAAGTTGAAACATAAAACACAACAAGAGGACAAAAATGTATACAGTACTGCTCTCTGTGATTTCAAAGGCAGTTGTACACAGAAAATGTATTAGGGTACAGGTCTGAGAATAATCAATGTTTATGTCCATCGAACTGAACACTGTGAGGAATGTTATCTTGGAGAAATGTCAAGATACATGGTATGTGTTGGAAATAACTACTGAAGATGTGGAAAGACCAATGGCGTGATCTCAAAATACTTAACTTACAATATCTACTTTATTGTAAATTTAAATCTATGTCCAATTTACTAGCTTAATCAATATATACTGTAAGTTCACAAACCGCAGCATTTTTACACAATAAGATGATTTTTTAGACTAAATCTAAAACAAAATGTTCATCTTACAATGGGCATTTGGTCAAAATTGTTTTTTTTTGTTTAAGTTTAAATAATATGTTCTCTTACTACTCTAATCTTGTTTGCAAAAAATTTACATTTATTAAAGGAATAATTGAATTACTATATTTTCATTAATCTGACTCTCAGAAACTATGTATTGCCATTTAACAAATAGCTATGTTAATACTCTTGTTTTACAGCTTTTGGTCATAATGAATGCCCTGATCCTGGAGTGCCAATAAATGCTCGTCGTTTTGGGGACAACTTTCAGCTGGGAAGTTCTGTCTCAGTTGTCTGTGAAGAAGGATTCATCAAGACTCAAGGCACTGAAACCATTACTTGCATGCTGATAGATGGGAAAATTATGTGGAGTGGTCCAATTCCAAAATGTGAAGGTCTGTCACCTCATTTTTTTGTTTAAAATTTACACTTTTGAGTTTAAAATTGACTTTTGTAAATCCGAATTGTACATGTTCTGTGAAGAAATGGAGTTTCCACTGTCCTAACATGCAACTGTAAACATTCTATAGCAGTTATAAACGTATTTATGTCTGAATACTGTATGTGCCCTAAAAACCTATGTTCAGCTTCAAGTGGCTTTGCAAGCAAAACTTAAACTTGGCAGTTTTTGCCATCAGAAAGGAGCTGTTTGAAAATGTCTTGGCAATGGACTAGAGACCTTAATAGAAATGTGAATAGCAAATTTGGCTCATAGCTGATCACAGCTGCCATAGCCACTGTCTTACATCTGCACACATGCTATTATGCTCAGTAGTGTTCGTTTGTGCACTAATGCGTTACTTGGCCCACTAGAAGAACCTTCAAAAGACCTATTATTTTCATGTCTACCTGTTATAGAGGCAACTAGTCTGCTCTGTGGATACACTCCTTTGGTCTAGATTTTCTTTATTTTATTACAGAGATTTAAATAGCACCATCAATTTTTGCAGCACTTTACCTGCTATTTGTTCACACTAGACGCTTACGATCTAAGGTTACTATCTCACATGCACAAATTCTAGGGCCAATTTAGTCAGCATGTCTTTGAAGTGTGAGAGGAATCCAAAGTACAAAGACAAATATCACGCAAGCAGTGGGAGAAAATACAAGCTTCTTCCAGATAATGTCCTTGGCAACTAAGGACCAAGGAATGGCCCCCCTTGCCTTCCTGAATGGCCTCCCTTTTCTCTGGTCACCATCTACCTAGACCTCTGATTCATTAGTTGACCTTGTGTTCATCTTTTTCATGGTGCAACGGTTCAGTTGTTTGACTTTGAGGCTATTGTCCCTTAGTCTGTCCCCAATGATTATTCTGTATGACACCTTGTAGTCACTCTATCCAGCTGGCTGCTCCCAGTGAGGCCATTCCAGTGCTGATACTCTAGGATTTATCTGCACTTTAACATCCCTGCCATCAGGGGCCACAAACCTCCAGAAGGGGCCTTTAGACACTTCTGGAATGTGTGCCCCTTAGTGACTGTCCCTCACTATCCTGCTGGTAACACAGAGCATCCCCTACTCTCTTTGCTCTCACTGCAAAACTCTTACTTTCTGGTGAGAGATCTTTACTTGCTGTTCCCTCAAAATATATGGGTTCTCCACTTTAGGGTATGTGCTAACTGCTCTCAACTGACAATTTATGCTGTCTGAGAACAACCAATGAATCATTTGCAGAACTTGTTAAAACTGTGCTTAGCTTGAAGCAGAAGGTAGTTTTGTTAGGTCTTTGCACACTTGAGCTAAAGCATAATGGACTAGTCTTCAATGTAAAGTATTTGTGGAGCCAATTTCATTGTTGGGAAGTCTACATTCTACTGCATTTATGTGCAACTATTTTTCATATTACATTATTGTACAAAATAGAAAAACTCTTTTTAGCAATATTTTTAAGATACTTATATGTCTATGGTATGCTGTAAGATTTGCCTCATACATAATTGGTCACCCAAAGCACTTCATTACTGACATATCTAAAATGACTTTCCTAGAAATGCTGATGTTAAAAATGAGAGAAGTCAGAAAATAGGTAAAATAAATAAACTCAATGATATATGAAATTATTTCTCTTTTGCACAGATGAGTTGCCTCCGTTTTTTATGTGGAAATATTCTGACAAGACAGTTATTAATCTTTAGCCTGCTTTTTAAGTATATTTTTGGTCTGCACTTATATTCATGATGATAGAGTCAATAAAAAAACATAGTATGCAGTATTTTAATTACTGTGAGTTATTTGCTATTTATTCACAAAATATTGTATTTATAGCAAATATGTAATATTTTTACATTTTGAAGTATTTTGTACATAAAAGTAAATTCCAAAAAAAAAGCATTTTAAAATAGTACTGCCTTGTGGCAGGCGTTAAAGTAGAACTAAACTCTGACAAAGGAATATTTTATTTTGCAGAGTACTTTAACCCCTTGAAGTCCGGGGTGTTACACCCCCTTCCCATCCATTTTTCAGTATTCAGCGCTGCGGTACGTTGACTGAAATGTATTCCGTCATGCAACGCTCTACTGAAATTAATGTTATACCCTTTTTTGGGGACAGATAAAGCTTTCTTTTGGTGGTATTTAATCACTACTGCAGGTTTTATTTTTTACTATATTAAGGAAAATTTACAGAATTTAAAAAAAAAACTGTTTCCCCTATATTAAATTCTAAAACATTTATCATCACCCAATTTTTTGGTAAAATATAAAAGACGGGGGTCACGTCGGGTAAAAAGACACCAAACATGTCAAGCCTTAAAATTGTACACGGGCGCGAAACCTCAAAAAACGACATTACCCAAAATTGGCCATAGGCGACGCTTTAAAAGCTTTTACCGCTCATCAGTTTAGTGTTGTTAGTGATTGATGGCCCTAAAATGATTGCTCTCACTCCGATGTTCGCGGCGATATGTAACATGTGTAGCGCAATTGTCGTTTTCGCGCGCTGACATCTCTGACACACATTTACGTTTATATGTGCGTAAATGAAGGGGGGGAATTAAAAAATTTGGGGGGGTTGTTTTACATTTTTTATTTGTGACTTTTATTTTTTTAAACTTTTTTTATTTATGTATATATTTTTTTTACACTTATTAGTCGGCCCCGCATGCTCTCAAAATACCTGAACAATGCTTGCATCCAGTCAGATCAGTGTCCTCCATCCATACAGTTTAATGTAATGTAAATCAACCCCATATTGTCACCGTTGACACTGCCGCCCCTACAGAGAGAGTTAGCTTGGGCCCCCCAAAGTTTTTCTATGGAGCCTCATGATTTGAAATTTTGTCCCTGGCATTAGATCAATGTTGCTGCATTTACTAATTTCCAGGAAAAGGTGAACTAAGCCTTTAAAATACACTTTAAGGGGTTGATTTACTAACCTTATAAACACACTACGAACATGTATACACCTCTGTAGTGTGTTCCCTCCCAGCATGATCTATGGGTGGAATCTAAACACCTTTGTAGTGTGTACACACCCAACAGGTGCGTTGTGCAAAGCCAAGCATGAATTGCAAGGTGATGTTGTGTAAATTAGCTCTATGTTGTGTTGCTTGCGTTGATGAATGCAGGAATGTAAATGCATGAGCTAACCATTTTTGTCTAAACTGTGAAGCAGCATTATATATGCATCATGTGCATGATTTTTCCATATATGGCATTAGTGGAAATATGCTTTTAGAGACTTTTTGGTTGATAAATACGTTTTGTTGTGTGAAAATCACACGCACCTGGTGCGTGCGTGTGTTTAGGTTAGTAAATCACCCCCTAAATGTGATTTATCTTGTTGTCTAGAGTTGATTTTTAATGCAGAAAGTGTATGAGATTATGGTTTTCAACAAAAGTTCTTACACAGTGAAAACACAGAAAAAATATGACTGTAACAAAATATAATATAAGTTCATTGATATAGAATTTGGAATGCTTGGCTTTTTGCAGGAATGGGCTTATATTTCATGTGTGAAGGTAGAAGCTTATAACTTTTGTGATTGAGTACATTTCCGACTCCGGAAATATGTCATGCGCCCTATAAAAGTAGCACAGTGACAGAAGATTTTTGCACATCATTAAATCATTCTTGCTCAAATGTAACTTTTCAGATATATGTGCAAGGCAATAACTGATGTTCTGGTGTTCATTTCAGGCAAGGTCTGTGTTACTTTTCAATCTAAACTTAAGAAGATGACTGCTAGAAACTCAATAAGAAAAATGAATTCCATACGCTTTTCTTATATAGTTAAATTTGCAGCATGCTGAAATCTTGTGGAGAAAAAGGTTATAACTGTAGGAAATATGTAAACCTTGAATGTCAGTTCTTTAAAGGGAAATTCCACCTTTTAGAAAAAATAATCTTTGCACACATCATAAAATAAAAGATGTGCATTTAGTATTTTTTGGCATTGGAGCCAGTGAAGCATTGCAACCGCGATCAGTGGATCATGGGTGCAATGTTGCGGCTGCTGCAGACTCTTTCTTCCGTCCATGTCCAGAACAGACATTCAGTAACATGGAGTAAGAATGAATAAGGTTTTGTTCACATCTACAGGGTTATTCACTAAAGGTGAAGAGTTTGGAGATGGTAGGAGAAGTGAACAATCTAGGCCAACATAGCTGAACTGCAAAGTGAGCTGAATTGGAGAATTTTTCCAAATCAGCTATTTTGGCCTAGATTGTTTACTTCTCCTGCCTTCTCCAAACCTTTCATCCTTTTGTGAATAACCCTGCTAGAGTTTTGTAGTGCTTTTGCTGCCCTAAAATAGGCCCAAAACAAAATGCTATTCATTTGTATGGCCATGTTCTGATATGAGCATTTTGTCACTTGAAGCAAAATGCCTGTCACTGGAAAAAAAGCACAAACGCTTCTTTTTGGCAGGTGAAGCGTTTCTTGGCCTCATACACATCAATGTAAATTATCAAAAATTTGTTTACATCAATATGTAACAGTCTGCTCACACAAATGTGTTGCTCATGTATGGCCTGAAACATACGCAAAAACAAGCAAAAAACGTAAAGCGAAATCGCTGTCACCTAGGTGTGAATGGCGCCTAAAGGAATGTACTACAAGTGCAGTGATGTCACTACACTTGTATTCCCCTGAGAACTACAAATCTCTCTGCCACGGTGGCTAATGGAACTTGCTGTTTCTTGATTCATGGGTCTTGTCAAAGTTGCGATCTGACCATGTTTCTATAATAAGAGTGTAACACGAAACACCCATGCAATACCTATTTGCAACACATGCACATCTTCCTATGTTTTCTCTTTTAAATGCTGCAAATACAAACAAAAATATCTGTCAGATATCCACTGAGCTCCTACCTTCCTATTTAAATTGACAACACTCTGCTGTACTGAAACTCCAACCAATGTTATCAGCCATGTCCAGTTCTCTTCTACTAAATGTATTTAATGGAGTAAATGAGATGGGGACTTGTTCTGTTGTCATAGGCAGGGCCATCCCTCTAATGAGACAGCCTGAGGTGGTGACATTGGGTGGTGGTTTGTGTGCCTCCCTCCCCCATTCTGGACAGAGCATCCCAGGTGGTTAAACACTCTTAGCAATCGGTAACATTCTAGCTGTCATCCTGCCCAGGTCCTGGAAACTAATGACCTCAGTGAGTGTGTATGCTGGAAAGAGCCAGAGGTACCGTGCACCACTGGCAACCCCCACTCCCCTTCAGAAACATGCACTGCTGGCACCCGCCCCAGCACCCCCATTAATGTGCAATGCCAGCACAACCCCCAACAGGAAAAACCAACAAAGATTACACACCCACTATGACCAGAACAAATGAGTAAAATAAAAAAATCAGCAGAAGATTTTCGAACAAGCCCGTGATGTATATACCTCAGGATTTTTCTCTGATCTTCAGTTTGAGAGTGTTAGAAAGTTAATTATATTATATAAACTAACATAATTACTAATAGGTCATTTATATTTTGCCCTGTCAGCTCCTTGTGGCGGTCACTTCTCTTCTCCCAGTGGAGTCATTCTTTCTCCTGGATGGCCTGGGTACTATAAAGACTCGTTGAACTGTGAATGGGTGATTGAAGCCGAACCTGGACGCTCCATTAAAATCACATTTGAAAGGTTTGATTATTTTCAAATTCCTACATTAATATTTCACAAGTACTCTTTCTCATATTTTGGGACATTTATGCATGTGTACATTTATAACATATTTCCTACAGTAAAAATTTTTACCTGACATGCTCACCCTTAGATATTATGACACCTCTGTGTTGCAGAGGTGTCATAATATCACCACTTTTATCCACTTTTATCACCACTGTTATTAAATAGGGGTTGTACCAACTAAGTTGTTCTCTACCAAGGCAAACAGAGGGAAGTGACTAGTCATCAGCATTGCCTGTGGTCTCCCTGCAGCTGACCTTCCCCTTTTACTGATGAACATGTTCTATACTGTTCTATACTGTGTCTCTTTATACTGTATACTGTATCTACTGTGTCTACTGTGTGCAGTGCAGTAAGGCTGAGTGGAAATATATTATCCTTGAGTGGCACATTTGCATCTATTTATTATAGTAACAAAGTGCAAGCAGGTGTAAAAATGTAAACTTCACTTAAAAAAATGTAAAAGCTTAAATAATGATTTAAATATATGCATATTAAAGCCTCACTATTGATAATTAGGCTGTGTAAGGGTTATCACTCAAGTAGTAATGATTAAAGTGCCACTAAACTCTGGAGCTAAATCTTAAAAATGCATTCAAGTACCTTAACTATTAACTAGGGATGCACCGATACCATTTTTTCTATATCGATTACGTGTACCGATATTTTGCTGCCGGTACTCGCTGATACCAATACCGAGTACCAAGTACCAATACCGGTGTTTCTGAAGGCATGGAGCTGGCTTTCCAGGCAATCAGGAAGCCGGGCAGCGAGAAATGACCTGACTCCTGGCTTCCTGGTTGCCTGGGATGACGGCTCCATGCTGATTGGTTGGAAAGCCATCTTCCCAGCCAATCAGCATGGAGCCGGCTTCCCGGCCAATCAGGAAACTGAGAGGCGGCACATTGCTCGCCATCCGACTTCCTGATTGCCTGTGAGGCTGGCTCCATGTTCCCCCATGGTACTGTCGGTCAGAGGAAATCTTACTCTGACCAGAAGTTCCGGTATTGGGGAAGGTATCGGAGCATTTGGGCGAGTACATCTCTTGCTCCCCATAGTCCCTGTGTGTTGTAAAGTATCCATCGCTCAAAGCTCACGCCTGTGATGGACTACAATCTCACATTTAGTTTACTAATTTGGATTGAGATTGTGGTCCATTATGAGAGTGAGCTTGGAGTGATAACTACTTTATAACACACACCATGGAGAACAAAGGTAGCCACCCTCCAGAAGGAAGGACAGTGTCAGCACCAATTTAGAGATGATTTGAGGATCCACAGCTGTGTGATGCACAAATAAACTGCATTGTTGCTATTAGTTACTGAAAATACGTGCAGAGATTCTTAACTGCCAGTTTATGATCTTTTCATTTACAGGTTAAATATACCACTGTCTAATATGACCCATTCTTCTGTCTTATTTTTGTTCTTCCATATTTTTTTACACACACATGTAGCACATTAGGCTGATGGCACATTTTCCCAGCAGTAATGTTTGGGTAGCATCAGTGGGTCATTTTGAAATATTTCTGCCCTCTCCACTGAACTCACTGGTTCTGGGAGTGCATCATATATAGTACATATAGTAAGCTTTTAAATGGCTTAAAATATTGTTTATTCAAGCAATAATTTTCCATCTTTAGATATCTTCTTAAGCACATAACACAGCTGCAGAAATGCCAGTACTGGAACAAATAAATACATAAATAAATAACTTTTGTATTGTATTGAGTCTTTTTTATTTGGAATGCAGTCAAACATTGAATTGAATTCCTAGCTTTATAGCCATTTTTTTAAATGTATCTTAATTGTTTTATTTCTGCAGATTTCAAACGGAACTGAATTATGATGTTCTGGAAGTACACGATGGCCCAAATTTATTATCACCACTTTTGGGTTCATATAATGGCACTCAAGTCCCACAATTCCTGTTCAGCAGCATGAACTATATCTACCTTCTCTTTACAACAGACAACAGCCGATCCAATAATGGTTTCAAGATTCATTATGAAAGTAAGTAGGATGTACATTACTATTCTGACCAGTAATTGGCTAGATTATGGGGTCAAATCACAAAGCTGCCAAAGGATCTAGCAGTAGCTTCGGCTGATCCTTTGGCTACCTTCGGCCCCAGTACCCCTTTGGTTCAGTAGAACCGAAGGGCTGCTGTACGGGCTATACACTATAGCCCGTACAGCTCCCAAAGTTGGCCGAGGGGCTTAGTCAAGCCGAAGGCATATGCTTTGGCTCGATTGAGCCCAGGTGAAAGTCAAAGCAGACTGTCGTCAGCCATTGGCCGCCGACAGCCTGCTACTGACAGCTGGGCGTAGCCAGCCATCATCTCACGGCTGGCTCCGGCCACTTATACAGACAGATCAGTGTCCCTGGTTACCAGGTAACCAGGGACACTGATCTCCAGACAGCCCAACTCTCCAGGACGCTCGGGGAGTCTCCCGCTATTAGATAGCGGTTCCTGGCTGGCCGGGAGAGAAACACTTTCTCCCAGAAAGTTTTACTCTGCTCGATAGAGCAGAGTAAACCTTTCCCTGCTCTGTTGTCTTTTTTTTCTTTCTGACGTCGGAGCCGCCGGCTGCCATCAGAAACAAAAAACAGCATAGGAATGCATATCTACATTCCTATTAGCTATTTCAATTTGCAATAGCAAATATCAAACTAGCTATTGCACCCGCCCACTGCTGCTGTCAATCAGCAGCGGGACCTGAAGTTCTCCGTCAGGTCCCCTTCTAGTGATTGACAGCAGCAGAGGGTGGGTGCAATAGCCAGCTTGCTATTGGATATTGCAAATTGAAATAGCCAATAGGAATCTAGCTATGCATTCCTATGCTGTTTTTTTTTTTAATTCTGATGGCAACATAACCACCGGGTTCTCAGTGTAATGACTGATCAGCTGTTCCATCATTAGGATTAGAGCTTAGCAGAGCCGGCTTTTTTATATCACCGCCGGCTCTGACAAGCTCTCATTGTAATGACAGCTGGTCCCAGCCAATAGAAAACAGTTGGGCTGTCACTGCTAGCTCTGCCCAATCAGCAGCATTCGGCTATTCACTCACTGCTGTTTGGCAGCTATGAGAATAGGCCGAACAGCAGCGAGTAGCCTGTCTGAGGTTCGGCTCAGCCGATCCAGATGTTGGATCGGCTGAGTTAAACTCCTTCTGCACTTCGGGTCGGCCGTACATGCTCAGCATGTTTGGCCGACCCAAAGCCAGCCGCAGCAAGCCGATGTATGGCTGATTTTAGTCGGTGTATGGCTGAAATCAACCATACAAGCCTGAAGTCAATAGCCGAACAGCGTTCAGCTCACTTCACTTCGGGTGGGTTATTCACTCGGCTGCCTACGTCAGCTTTGTGAATAGACCCCTGTGTCTTTTCAAACACACATTTAGGTGGAACCAGTTTGGAAAATAATGATTCTAAACACTTGCTAGCAGATGTGAAATGAGGCAGTCATTTTAGTTCTGGGTATCAGTATGCATGCTACTTTATAACACATGTTCTACAATGACCAATCAAATTAGTAATGAACCAGAAAAACAATTGTTTACTAAAAAATGCTCTCGTTACAAGTTCTATTTTTTTGTAATAGAAATCCATTAATTTATCCAGCTGTAAAAACTAGATATGAATATCATAAAAATAAATGAAGGACACCCAGTAATCCCAATTCTCACTAGTTAATCTTACACAATAAATAATGAAAAGCAAATAAGTAAATTGAACTGAAAAAAATGATGAGCCTATGTATTTTTTTTCTATCTATGTACTTTAATAGAGGTATGTCTAACAGTTAACTGTTTTTGATGTAGGTGTAACAGTGGATACCCATTCCTGCTTGGATCCAGGGATACCAGTACATGGTCATCGTTATGGCTATGATTTTTCTATTGGATCTACTGTTTCCTTTGGCTGTCAGCCTGGTTATACACTCAGCCATGAAGAACCTTTGTTATGTGAAAAAAACCATTGGTGGAGCCATCCTTTGCCAACCTGTGATGGTGAGATGTTTTTAAAGTTAATTTACAAGTTTCATTTATAAATAAATATTAAGCATGTATGCAATTATTACTTGTTGCCTTTTTTTCTTTTACTCTCTCTCTCTCCCTCTCTGTAAGAGAGATCATCAAGTGAAAAGTGAGTGAAAATCTAATTTTAGTTACTTTGTCATCTTCCAAACATAAGTATGGTCTAGACTGTTGATGTTAAGAGATAATAAACAAGGAATAGTACGATCCCTTTGGATGTTCATGATTCTAAAAGGATAGCACTCAATGAACTTGATGGACTTACGTCTTTTTTTTAACCTGACTGACTATGTAATTATGGATGGGGACACATGGGATTGAATTAGTTACATTAAAAAGATTGTGCCTGCTTCATGCAGTTTCTCTTCCTTGTGTTGTTCTTTGTGAAAATTTGATTTTAATTTGAATGTTATATTAGTCCTTTACATCTCCTACCAAACGATCCCTTTTCCCCAATTCTCTTGACACTACAGGTGAAGTCTTGATATGAAGGGCAACTAACTCTTATAAATTCTATTGTTTGGTGGTAGTGGGCTTTCATTGAGAAACCCTCTAAATAACTTAAAGTATATCCCTGGCAAATATTAAATACTATTGATCATTTAGAAAGGGTGGAGGAATAAGGGAAGCCAGAAGATCAGCTTCAGATTGATAGGTGCATAGTTGTAAACACTCTATTTTCTGGTGTAGATCTTACCCATACATATTTAAACAGTTTAATTAAGCATAAAATGAATTGCTTTACATCTAAAATGACGTAACACCTGTTCACTACAAGGCAATAATGCATAAAATAGGACAGGTCAAGAATGTTATTGCTTATCATTTGATAAAGTCCTTGCGGTCAAGGACACATGCCAGACTTACAGTGTAACTTTCATCATGAACTTCTCTTCATTGTGATACTGATGTTAAGTCTCATATCATTAACCTAACTTTCAGTGACATAAATTTATTTTGACACATGTTAGGCAAAATGGCAGGAAAATATGCACGTCAATCTAATTTAATCATATACACAGTAGCTTTGAAAAGTGACATTGGGCCAGAGGGCTTCTTATGATTACACTCAATTAAAATATTAAAAACACATGTTACACAAACATGAAGGTCATAGCAAATAGTATGTATCTGATAGCATCAAGAGAGACATGGGAGTAAGGTTGTAGAATTTAAGGTCCCCATTTTGTGAGTGTGTACTGCAACTGGAATTTATCAATGAATTTGATTTTCAGATCTTATGTTTCTTGAAGCTATTGTATTTATCTGAAGCACTTTTGATTGTAGTGATTTTTATAAGACATAATGATTGAAGTAAACCTGTCATGGGAGAAACATGGAGTCTGGCATTGCTGATCTCTCATTATTAAAACGTTAGCCATCTGGCTTTCATGTTGATCCTCTTGCTTCAGTTCTTTGACTCGGTAACCCAGAAAGAATAAGGAAAATTACTTTTCTCTGACTTTGCTGAGCTGCACAGTTCCAGGTTAGAGGCTCAGTGAGTATTGAAGTTAGTGGGATTAAATTACCAAGGAGTAAAGACTGCTTACTTAGCAGATTTAATGTTTACTGAGCTTAATAAATAAGGTAATGCTGTATTCACTTTACCCTTATTTTGTCTGGCAGCAGGAACTTGGCAACTTGCAAAAGGAGAGATGGGATAAGCTCAGGTATACAAAATGGATGATGCATAATCAGGAAGATGAATGCGGTGCAGTTTATTAGTGAAGTTCACAGTTCTTTTGGGGTACTTGTACATAATTAACACTTCTAGATATCCCCTATAAGATAGAAAATCTTCACTTTTTGAGTCCACTTTAAACAAAAAAAAAATATTTGTTATAAGCTGACAGAAGGATGGATTTTTTTTTAAACATCCATCATGAATACCAGTAGACCAGATAGGGGTCTGACACTTGTACTTTTATTTTCAGATACCATATAAGTGCATATTTAATACATTTGATATTTTATATTTCCCTTGTCGTTTCCTTTGATTTACCTTTGTTCATAACAAATGAGCTGCTTCCAGTGTCCTACTTCAATGACTGATAATTTAATCATGCTGCTTTTTACAGTATGCCGGCACAGTTCCATCACCTAAACTGGTTCCTTTTTACCAGTGCCAATGAAATATAGTAGCCATGTAGGAATACTTTCATACTGAGTCTTATTGAAAACACTGATCAAGATATGATTTAAAGTAGCCAAGTTTTTTTTTGTTTGTAAGGACAAAGGAAAATAAAAGTTACAACAAAGTCCTTGAAAAGTTTATATCCTAAATAAACCATGAGGAATATTAATGCCTTTCTTGTGGTAGCTCCTGAATGCTATTTGGATGTTTTATTTCTGAATTGAGCTTACCTGCCTAGAGTCTTCCTTGATTGATCGGAGGATTTATAAAGATTGTAAAGTTTACACTGCAACGTGATTGGATGAATAGTCCTAATGGGTAAACAAAATCTGCTGAGCATTCCCAGGGCCGTTTAATTCCCAAAATTCTATTACAATTGATTTTTCTTTACAGGGTTAGAATTATAAACAGGTTTGGTAACATTTTTACTGTCTTTTAAATGCACATAATGGTCTAAAACTTAAAAGCAGACCTAAATGCACTGTTTGATTGGGTGACTATGTGTCAAATAAGGTTTAATGTTGATAAATGTAAAGTTATGCTAGGGGAAGTACAATTGGGAGAGTCAATAATCAGTAAGGATCTGAGTGTCCTATTAGGACATTGAGGTCACTACAAAGGACAAGGGAGCATTCTTTTAATCTGGAGGAAAAGAGGCTTAACCTTAGGGAATGGATTCTTCACAGTTAGAGCTGTAAAAATGTGGAATATGCTACCCCAGGATCTAGTTCTAGCTAACTTGGATAATTGTTTTAAAAACTGAATGCATTCCTTAAGGTGAAACAAAATACCTAGATATTAACATGTTATAAGGAAAAAAACAACAGAGATTGTTAATCAAGGTAATAGCTAATTGCCTTAGGGAATAACAAAGAAATGTTTCTCGCTGTGGGAACAAATTGAACTATAAACTTTATAGGGGTGTTTTGCCTTCATCTGGATCAACTGTGGGTAACTGGGGGCCACTGTGAGCATGGGGTTCTGTTAATAGGGTTTTTCTATTTGACAAAATAGAAAAACCCTATAACAAAAAGTTTTGCTCTATAGGTTGAAATCGATGGACTTGTGTCTTTTTCTCAACATGACTACGTAACTATGTAAAAAAGAAATCTGTAGACTACTTTGTATATTTTTGGCCTGGTCATCACCACCTTTACAGGTTTCGATATAGGTTAATTACATAATTCTAACTTTAATGTTTATCTTACAATCACTTTATGCATAACAGCAAAAGTGATTAGGGAACAAGCAGAAGCTATAGCACACTTAGAAAATAGCCAAATAGTCTTTCCATACTTCAAAATACCATACTTGTTCAAATGTTATCTCCAGAAAACAAACTCAGAACGAACACACTGCTGCAGTCTGCTCCTGTCCCAGTACACAAATGATTGCATAATGTAATTCACTGTTTTGTAGACTGAATTGTAGATTGTACTAAATTCTTCCTCCAGCATACATATTGGAGAAAAAGTGTAGCTATTGCCCACAGGAATCAACATCCTTGTACACTGACCATGGTGGTCATAGCGTGACAGTGGATTTTAAAACTGGACTTTTTTTGTCATTCTCAAAGTGATATCTGCGTTTTTCCAACTTTGGTCACTTTTTCATATGTCACCAACAATTACATTGATGAGCTTTCAGTGGGAACCAGCAGATTAAATCACCTGAAAAATATATATTGTTTAAGTCCCTGAAGTAGAACAGTATATGTCTTTATTTCCTCCTACAGAGTCATATTGATGGTGTCACTTTCTTATACCTGTATTTCCCAGCTGTCTCTGCAAAATTATATATGATACCCATCTAGAAATAATGACACCTTCTTTTGGCTTTGTAATGATTTGGGCAATTCCATGGCTATCACAGGAAATAGGAAAATGCTATCCAAATGTAGGAGTATTAGAAACTCCTGTAATGGAAGGAACTTGATGACAGGAGCAGGGTAAAATCCAGGGAAGTGTAAGATGAAAAACTCTTAACACACTGCAAACACAAAGAAGATCATGTACAGTGTAAGAAATAAATAAAAGGAAGTACACTATGTTGTCAGCTGATGTAAATGTAACTGGGGGAGCAGAAGCCAGGACAGTTTGGTCATCACCATTGCTGTTGGAGGTATAGGTATAGACTACCTATACTTGTGCTGCCATATATGACTTATGCTGCCTTCTATAAACAAAAGGAACACATGGAGTTGTAATAAATGGGATACATACAAACAGACAGTATCAGAAGCCAGATCAGATGCCATAACCGATATGGGTCAGATCAAAATAGGCAAGGCAGATATGCCTGGCCTAAACACAAGAAACTAAAGTTCTGGAGTTAGTACAGACTAACTCAGACAGATGCCCCACAGATTAGTTGCATGTGAAGGAAGACTGACAGTGCAGAAGTTAGAATAAAATAATAAAAGCACACCAGATTTGAGGCAATTAAATTACAAGTTTTGATGAGGAAAGGAACCAGCATTTGCTATGGAAGGAGCCAGCATTGTTATAGCTTTGTCATTGTCATTATTTTTATTTTTTTTTTATTTTGTGTGTTTGCCATATTATCTGATAGACCTTTTATTAGGACTACATCAAATTATTAAGTTAAAATAAGTTACGATCTTTTATGGAAATAAATATTTTGCGTGAGTTTACTGTTAACTTAGCTATGATACTGAGTAGTACAGCCAGTTCCAGCATCAATTTTAACAACTGCATGGTGTAAAAGGAACCAGAACAGCTGGCTCTGCACTGTTTAAAAAAAAAAAAAAAACTTGTACAATTTCTTTTGCAGCTGATATGTTTACTATCGATGGCTAAACAAATGTCAATTCAAAAGAACAAAGTTTCAACATGTACTTTTGAGTGAAAGTTCTGTATTTGTGTATTTTAAGTGGAAATCCTTTTTAAAGACTGCCTGGCAGCAATAGTTGTAATGATTTTTTCAATATCCTCGTTTGTCTATGTCAAACTTATTTTTTTCTTGGCATAATTATTAAAAGTAACTAGTTCATGCTTTTCTTCTTTCAGCTTTATGTGGTGGAGATGTCAGAGGTCCAAGTGGCACAATTCTGTCTCCTGGTTACCCTGAGTTTTACCCAAACTCTTTGAACTGTACCTGGACAATTGAAGTGACCCACGGCAAAGGTAAAACTTCCTCTATAGAAATGTGTTTATTGTTATTGCATTGTTCCTATTAATAACAAGCCATTATTCAGATACACTAAAATATCATATATATTAGAAATTACGAGAGAATTTTGTGATTTTCATATAATAATTATCCTTACACGATAACTCACCTTTAAAACATGTGCATGTATATATATATATGTTCACTCTCATTAAAATACCCCATGGAAACACAAGTAATCTACTGGCTCTTGTAAATACAGATGATACAAATTTCTTGCTGAAACACATAGCAAACATAGAAATACTTGCAAACTCATCTGACTTTGGTAAATGTAAATCTGGTTGTAACATTGTAATTGCACTTTGTTGCATGTTCATTGTTGTGTTCACTTCTCTGTTATATATGCTTGTAAATGCTGCATGTTGTAGCACCAGCAGATTTTGAGTTTTCCGAGCCAAAATCTTGACACTGCGTTTTCTTGACGTGGGAGAAATAGGATTCAACATAATCAGAAAACCTTTAGAAACCTTTTCTGCCTTCTCTCACCTTTCCTTCTGTCCTCTCCTTTCCTCTTCTCTATCCTCACCTTCTCTTACTTCTCCTCCTGTCCTCTCATTCCTTCTTTTCACCCCTTCTCTCCTCTTTCCTCCTCTCTCCTCCTTCCCTATCTTCTCCACTCCACTTATATGTCCTTCTCTCTTCTCCCAGCCCTTTCCCTCTCTTCTACTTTTTTGGTTACTCCCTTCTCCTTGTTTCACATCCTCTCTTTTCCTCTCCTCCTTTTCTTTCCTCTTTTCTCCCCTTTCTTCCTACTCCTCTCTTCCATTCCATTACTTGCCTGTACCATCCATTCCTTACCATCAACCTGCAGTATTCTTTAATTCCAACCATTATTTCCTATATTCTTTTAAAACCTATCATAGAAATATTTACAGAAGCATATTACTGATTTGTGTTATGTGGTAAATACTGTTGCACTTACCTAATTAGTGTCTACAGTATATAAATGTTGGTTGCCAGTGCATGCTTCACTCCAGGGTGACTGTTATTGGTGGGAATTAAAATCTTTTTTACCTTCTCTCCCTGCTACTAACTATCATGTTTTGCATATTTTTGTTCTCTGTTCTTGCTTCAACTCCATTAAGAGAATTGCACAGTGCATTAAGTAGCATCATGAAGAACAAGGCAGTTGATGGCATTGCATTGATTAGGAGCACTCAAGTTGTGAAAGCTGTTACATTAAAAGAAACTTAATTGGAACAAAACCATTCATTCTCTACATTATGTCTGTGTATCATCTCTGCCTACAATGTCTTTTCTTATGTGCAACAATTATTGCATCATGGTTTTTGATGACCTGCGTTTTCTTACCACTTTCGAGGAAGAAGTTTTAAATTTTTTATGAACCTGCTTTTTGTCTGTGTATCTATTTAAAAGGGTTATGAAGTCTTCTTTTTTTAGAGAAATATATGTAAAAATGATCACTTTAATATTTACAAACAATACAACAATTCTGAATCACTCCAGCTACCCAGCACAGAAAATGTAACTCTAAATTAACATCTAGATTTAAATTACAGGTCAAAGCCCTTTATAGTTAAGTTCTCTTTGATGCAAATGTGAGTAGACTTTGTTCATGGCAAGAAAAAATAATTATGTGATTTGGGGATCCATATATACACCCACATAATTCATGTGAAGTATTAATATTAGAGTTAGGTCCAATGTAGAGGTTCACATTCACTGCCGCATTGGGTTTGGAGTGAACTTTTCATGTTTGTCAATCGCCCAAAAGGTGAACTTATGGGCAAGTTCTTGAATGAGTAAGGGGTACAAAGTACCACTACTAAGTACCAAAAAAATGAATGTGTAAATAATGACACATTTGAAAAGTCCAATGTTAAGTAATAAAAACCCTCCAAAATGTCCCACGCTGCACATCCATTGTCAGTCACATTATCCAGCAATCCAGATTTTTGTTGCATTGAAATAGGCACTCCAAGGTCAAACATGCTGGATGTCTTTTATTCAGACGCTAGGCAATCATAGAGACACAGTGGAAAAAAGCAACGTTTCGTGTCACTATGATTGCCTAGTGTCTGAATAAAAGATGTACAGCATGTTAAACCTTGGAGTGCAGGTGACTATTTCAATACTTCTGTGATTTGTGTGGCGCCATCCGCAGGTCATACCAGCACCCACCTTCATACTCGGATTACGGTCTGGAGTGTGGTGGGTCAAAGATTATTTGCAGATATGTGTCAATCTCAGTGAATCACGCCTGCAGACCGTCAAAAGAAAAAACCCCAACCGACAAGTTTGCACATTATGGGAGACTATCACCGAATGACAGCTCCAGGCCCTACATTGGAATATAAACAAAGAGGTGGTGTATAACTGCTGGTGTTATTGACCAAAAATAGACAGGTCCATTTCTGGTCAATGACATCACTGGTTTACCCTGCCCTTTTACAATTAGATGTCAGCTAGGGACCCTTCATTCTACACAGTCTAGGTATGGAAGTGCATGTGGTTAACGCCATATAACAGGACTGGGCCAATAAGAGCTGTCATACATGGAGTCTATAGCCCTCTATGAGCTACAACTCCCACAACTCATTGCATATACAGGCCTTTCAAATGGATCCAGATTAAAAAGCTTCAGGTGAACAGTGACGGCAGCCAATCAGCTGCCATCACTGTTTGAGTATTCTGTCAGTGAAACCACCATCACTGTCAGAATACATGGATGGGCAGAGATTTGCCCATCCATTAATTTTTCGTTCAGCCACTGAACAAAAAAATATGATTTTGTATGGCCATCATAAGTACTAAAGGTGCACATTACATTACATTAATACAGCCCCTCATCCACTCAACTTGTTCCATGTGGTGTAGCCATTAGGATCCATTCTTTTTTAATCATAGAATTTTTTTTATGTTGCATTACAATATGCAAAAAAAGCTTTGAATTGATATAGAAAGAACTTCAGCATGCTTTGCATGAGAAATATAAATTTAGCATCATGGCAAAGAATATGACAAATTGCAGAATAAAATTAGTAATGGGTGCCTAAATTAACATCAGTTGATTAAAGCTATCACTAAGGAAACAGGGAGACATGTATTTCTTCATTTTGTTGGCCTTTAATACTTACATAAGTTTAAATAATTCTTGGAAGACAATACCACCAAGAGAATAGGTTGGCATCCTTGGGCTCCATTCCCACAGGAGCGGTTGTCCACTGTGCGAATATGCGTGGAAAAGCTCTAAACATTAAAAAAAATGTGCTTTAAAGTGCATTGTTCAGACATTTGCGGTGGCCATGCGGTATGAAACCGTGTGTCCCACAAAATAGTACAAGCCCAATTTTTGGGGCGGATTCCGCACATTTGCAACTATAGTAATAGCCAAATATGAGCCAAAAAAGATTTGCGTTTGTGTGCCGTGCAGTCTTCCACACAGAAAACGCAAATACTATTATGTGGAGCCTAAGTAATATCAAAGATAAGCAAAGACGCTTAAGGTATTTATGAGCTCTGTGGTTAAAATTCTCTACAATAATACTTTAGTCTTTCATTGTCTCTGATCTCAACTTTGATCTATGGTGCTGTTAGGAAAACTCAGATGAGGTGAAAATGAGTCCTGGCTCTCTGGTGACATGGAAAATTAATGGTAACACCAATCTTCTTTGGAAAAAAATCTTATGTTATCTATGACATTTAGGTTAAAAATAAACATGCCATTTCAAGAATAAATCCAATTCATCAGATGATTTGGGGAATCCTCTCCAAAATGTTGTGAGCTGTGTACTGACATGTCATATATAAAAAGCTACACTTGGTATTATGATGAATTCCATTTAAATATAATTTTTATAGCACTATCATCTGATGCGGTGCTGCACACAGTAAGTAAAACATGTGAAAGGAGGTCTCATAGTCTCTGAAGTAAGTTGCTTTATATTATGTCAAAAAATGTTTGCCCTATATATAAAACACGCTCATATATTTACAGAGGTTCCAATAGTGGTCCCCACCTTTTAATCTATTATATAATATAGAAAAAGTGTAACCTCCATAAAGAGTGCTGTGACCCCTCCTCGACTCTCTGTAAAGACAATTACCCTGGCAATGACATAATATGGAATTTCCCAAAAACTATGTAATCTTTAATAAATTAGACCCACCACCAAAGATAAAAATACTTAAAAATCTCTCCGAATAGGGAATAAATACTGAGGTAGAGCCTGTTATGACCAATTTTTGTATATGATGTAATGCTATTATAAACATGTCAATGTAGGAGTCAATGCAAGTATCAATCTTAAAGGTGTTTGATGGTGCAAAGTTCAAATATAATTGAGTATACAAATGCAGTGATTGTGTTAGAATAAATTGCTGTTTGCAAAAAATCCAAAACCAAGACTCTGGTGTGGTCTCCATTATAGGACATGCACCACACAGTATACAGTATATCCGTATCCAGCACCAATCCTTATATGAGCAACAAACTTCACTGAGATCAACTGGGTTTAGCCAATATCTTGCCCAGAGAGGATGGCAGAGCATAAATCCATGGAAAGATAACAATTCACAGCAGCTCAATACATCATGGGGGCCAAAATACAGTAGCTCCCTTTTATGGAGGTTGCACTTTTTCTATATTAAATGCTGTGCAAAGTAGTAGAAAAAATTGAGAGGAGTACAATATATATAAGAGAAATACAATATATAAAAATGTTACAAAAGACTAATACATACAGTGTACAGGTTTTTTTTTTTAAATCAAACTATGAAACAACAAGAAACAATGTAAAAGGAGGGTCCTGCCCATTTGTGTTTACAGTCTAGAGCAGGGGTCAGCAACCTTTTACACACCGAGTGCCATTTTTGCAACCATCAGACAACCGAGTGCCATTTCAACCTTTCTCAAGAAACCCTGGAATAAATGTTTAGGTCTAAGGGAACCCCTGCTGCTAATAAATATTATATCAACAGCTCACAGTGCATTCGTATGTATGCTAAGTTGAAAAAGTAACAGAAAAAAAGTGACATAATTAGAAAAATAATAATGACCAGAAAATAATTGCAGAGAGTGAAAATTGTAGTTCTCCCTAACATTGGTGGTTTGTAGAGAAGTGACCCTTATACTGGTGTTGAGTGCCCTTGGTACACTGCTGGTCATTGAGAACAATACTCCTTAAATCTGTGGTCAGTGCAAAGAATGACACCCTCACGATAGTGGAAAAGATCACTGATGTCACTGGTAGTTTATCTGTTAGGCAGAGATTGCGGATTGTTAAAGGAAAAGGTGTTAAAAGTTATAGTTCACTTTTTTCAGGAATTAGACGCCACCAGAATAGAAAAGCATGTCCCCTACCCATGTTTCTGCGTAGAAGAGGTCTGGTGTTGTAAATTAGCTAGAGCTCTCTACTCAATAGAGAATATAAGCTTTGTTGATTGGAAAGCTCTAGCTCTGCCACAGTAGGAGGCATGTCAGATTTCAGGCGGGAGACCACTGCTTCCACATATGAGCATGCTTCCTTCTCTGCAGAATGCTGTTTATACCTGATGTTTATACCTCTAAACAATCCTATGTGGATTTCTGCTATTCAGCGTGTATAAGGCAATTGCGATTCTGCTCTAGTAAAAAATGAAAAAAAAAAATTTCTATCCTATGCAATGCTTTTGGTACAGAACATAGCATATTGACATCATTTTACATACACACAGAGCGATTTTCATAGTTATCATTACTATTCAACAGTATATAGTTGTGTAACCACCGTACATGTGTTTTCTATATAAAAAATGATATTCATTTGATTAAGAGTTTTTTTTTATTATTAAACTTTATTTAAGTCTGACATTACTTGACAACTTCCATCAAATTCATTCTTCCATAAAACTATGTGTGATGGTCTCATGTGATTTACCCTTCACTTTTAGCACTTACAACTCATTCATTCCAATGTCTTACACTGACCTTGCTGAGATGTACAGTTCTATCCTGTCCATACTAGATCTTTTTTAACCATCACAGTCCAGCTACCCTGACTTTTCCCCTAACTTGTGACCTTGGCTCCATTCCCAGACTGTCTTTTTCTCTAGTAAATGCCTTGCTATGAAAAATAATTAGCAGATTTTTTAAATTTGAGATTTAACCCAATAGCTAACTTTGATTTATATGTTCTATGATAGGAGTAGGAAACCTCAGCAGGCCAGCTGTGGTGGAACTACAAAAAAACATCATGCCTTTGCCTCTTGAAGTCATGGCTCTGGCTTTCAAAGTCTTCTAATACTTCAGGGGATTTGTAGTTATACCCTAATTGGTGTGCAAAGCTTGCCTCCTCCTGCTCTATGCTAACATTTTTTACAATACTGTATTTAAAAAAGTAAGATACTGAAGAGTGTCATTTAATCAGAGCTACAAAAGTACATGGTCACAGCTTTCTTAGTTTTTACTGGTTTGAAAACACTGGGTCTCGTTAAGTTTTTGGACTGTAAAAATGCTTTTTAATTGGGCTGCTGCAGAAGCATCAGTTAAAGCTGAACTTCAGCCTTACCTTTTTATTTCTAAAACTTGTAGTCATCTATATCTGTTAAATCTGAGTACACTCAATTCCCTGCAAACTTAAATCTCCCTAGTATAACCCTTTGAAGCTGCTTCAGCTATCTTGAGCCGACCTTCAGTTGTTGTCTAAACAACCTCCATCATTCATCAATCACTTGAACCATGGATCCATAACATCACTGGCCCCTTCCCCCAATTATTAGCATTCTCTGCCATCAATGATTTTGTTCCTGAGCTTTATGTGAAAGAGCACATCCAGGACAACCCTTTAGGTGTGCCTGCAACAAGTCAACTAATTGGCACATAAAAGGTCTGCAAAGGTGTTTGAGTTTTCTCCATCATAAATTGCTTAAATAGAAATGCTTAAATAATAACGACTTTCCTGTTAGCTTTGAAATAATTTGGAGACAAAAAATGTCTCAAACAAATGTTTTTCTTTTCTACACTGCATGCAATTATTATTGCAATTCTAGATATTCTTATTAATATGTCACAATACAGGCCTGATTTTATGTAGGTTTTGGAAATTGTTTCACATTTGCCTCTGCCCCATTTTTTTGTTATTTGCCCCCATTGTGTCACTGACTGCTGGTTCCACTCCAATGCATGTCTGAATAATGAAATATCTACACGTTTGGCTATCAGCCCAACATGTGTTTCTAGTCTTAACCCAGAGGGCTAATACAGTACTCCAGTCCTCCCCTGCTGAGGAACCTGTTGATTATCTGTTGTTTATGCCTTCCAACTGCCTGTACAACTTTTTTACTGTACAGAGCAGCTAACCATAGAAGGAAGAAATGGTTTCATTTCTCCTAAACTGCAAAGAGCCTCTTGACTCCTCTCAACATCCCCCCACATAGAAAAGGGCCAGAAAAATTAAAAAAAGGAAAAAGTTATCACAGTTTGCAGATTTTGGGGCTTGGTGCTGCCTTAGGCAATGGCCCTCAATTCCAAATATGGTCTTCTATCCATTGTGTAACATTTGACTGAAAAAAGTGGAAGCTAATAAAATATTTTTCTTTACCTTATGTCATTTTCATTTATTTTCATTTGTCCGTAATGAAATACATGACTCTTCTTTTAATACAGTAATACCATAGTTTAGTTGTTTACAATAATATTAACTGCACCTTTAAATTGCATTTATTTCTTTTAGGCGTTCAGTTCACCTTTCACACCTTTCATCTGGAAGATCTTCATGACTACTTACTAATCACTGAAAATGGTAGCTTTACCCAGCCTCTGGCACGGCTCACTGGCTCTGAACTCCCTGCAGCAATTAATGCCGGTCTCTATGGAAATTTCAGAGCTCAGTTGCGATTTATTTCTGATTTTTCAATATCATATGAAGGATTCAACATTACCTTTTCCGGTAAGGAAATTGTCAGCATACACTTTAAAATGTAATAGTCATCTTTCCTCTTCAATAATTTCAACAAAGAAAAAAGTTTAATAAGTCCTAAAAATAAGTTACCCTTATTTAAGAGAACTTTTATTTTCTATAGCTTTAATAAAAAATGTTGCCTCTTTGTTTCCACATAAATATTCATACAAATCCATAGTAGATATAGAGCACTACCTGGTCTTAGAATGGAGATAAGTCAAAGCATTGGCGTTTTATTTATGTATTTTATGTATCTCTATGAATAAGCCGTTTGGTGAAGCATGTTAGAGTTGGAGGAGGCTGTGTTTGTTTACAACATGTTTTGACTTCGGGAATAAGACTTGTCCAGTTTGTGATATCAGTCAGTTGTGTGGCAATTGTTTACAAAGTTAAAAAAAACTTATTCAAGCACAGATTAAAGGGTGCTAAAACCCAAAAATAAAGAAACATTGCAAATAGTAGCTTATCCTCCATTAAATGTTGTGGGTTCAATCACATTGTCTTGCTAGTAAGAGTGTTTCCTGCAGTTCCTTTTGCTAGGGTAAACTTGTAGTCCACAGTGTGAACACCCATCCTAGAGTTACAATGCTGCTCCTGCTTAGAGAAGCACTAGGGAAGCTTGATTTCTATTAAGGCAACATAGTCTAAGATAACTGGGAATTGCATTGATAAGGGACAAAGCAGAAGCTGGCACCAAGAGCCCTTGAGACTTTATCTCCCATCATCCTTATGGTCATTAAAACAAAGTGCATGCATGACCAGTATAGAATTGAATCTGGTCTCTCCACCCTCAGCTGCCAATCGGTCCCTGGAGAAGGAGCAGGGGAATAAGCCACCCATGGGGTTCTGAACTGCTTCTTTGTGTTGGTGCTAAGAACATTGGCACATTGGCTTGTAAAGATCGACAAAAGCATGCCTGTAAGGGTTGTTCCAGGGTACCCTTCAAGATAATAGAGAAACCCTGAAAAAAGAAACAGAAGATAGGGACATTTTAAATGGAAATTGTAGAGAGATGTCAGGTGGAAAACAGAAGGCAAACAAAGTAAGCACAGTATGTATGCTGCTATAGGCATGTCTGTATGCCATATGTTTAAGTGGAGGGGTTAATAATCTTTTAAGTTGAAAATATACCAGTGTATTTGCTTTTGGCATTTCCATTAAAGATAGATATACATGGAATGTATATATGCAGAAAAATTTAATCACATATTTACACCATATGTCTTCAACTTGAATTTAAGGTGAAAAAATGTTTAAAGTGTATGCACAATGAAAAAAAGTACTTGTCTGCAATACATGCACATCTCCCCGTGTTTTGTTTCGTTAAAACTGCTGCAAGTACAAAAAAACATGAATTATAGAGATTTATATTGCTCAGAGCTATATTCTAATGTATGACAGTAAAGCTTAACTTTTAGTTTAAAAGATCCTTAACTTTCCTAATAATATGTATATTTATTTATTCAGAATACAACCTGGAACCATGTGAAGATCCAGGAAATCCGCAATATGGAAGAAGACAAGGCATCCATTTTGGAGTTGGAGATATCATAACATTTACTTGTTCATCTGGATATCGACTAGAAGGAATATCAGAAATTGTTTGTCTTGGCGGTGGGCGTCGTGTGTGGAGTGCACCTCTGCCAAGGTGTGTGGGTACGTGGTCAGCTGCTTTCATTTGCTTGTCTGTGTAGTCACTGTTCAGAGATGTTATGCAATTTTATTCTATTTGCACTTTTTTAAAATACCTATAACCAATCTATGACCAGTTTTGCGGGTGAGTTCATGGTGCTGATTTATGGAAGGAAAATAGGCTGTTAATTTTGCAATTTTGCAAGGACATTTGCCCTTTACATTGGAAGTTCCCTCTTATTTTAGTGAATGAGGTGACTTTCATCATCCAGTTTTGTGCAAGCAAGCATACTTTTGTTTACATTTTCCTTGCACATGATTGGATGTTCTTTGCCAAGTGAAATTTCACCACATTCATCAAGCTAACATAAACCTCCCCTGCAAAGTGTAAGTAAATCAAGCCATGTAAAATGTTTAGCTCAACATAAAGCTTATAGATTTGGGTGGACTTTGCTTGACTGAATCATTTGCTGGCTTTTTACATCTCTCACAGACAATGGTGAGATTTCCCTGTGTTACCTATGCCTCTCACCCTTGTACATGTGTCATCCTTTGTCACCTAGATTGTCTATTTATTAAACTGAGCATTTGTATCATCCATCAGAGTACCGTGACACCATCATTTGGTATTGTAATTGCTGTGGCTGTTAGGCAGAAAACATATCTCACCACTGGAATCATGAGAAATATAAGAAACCAGCATGTGATGCAACATGCCAGCAACCACACAAAAGTAGTCTGTTTTAATTGGGTTTTAGGTGTTTTAGTATAGATGTTAGTAATTACATGTAAACAAAAAAATAACAGCATTCATCATTCTTTAAAAACAAAAATTGCTCACAAGATTTTTTTCACGTTGCTGTCGTCCAATGTGTACAACGCTACTATTTTGATTTTTAAATATACAACCGTTTACTTGCAAAGTTAAAGTGTTTCCCTTGCTTGACATTTTTTTTTTACATTTTGGATACAGCATAGGAGGGTAAGAAAATTGTTTTTATTGCTGTCTATCTCCTTTAATTTTGGAGAGATCTCCTCTTACTTCCTTGCTGTGTCTCTGGAACAGTGAAAATCCCCCCAACAGGGCATAAACAGCAATAAAGACTTGAACTAGAGATTTGAATATAGCAAATTAAATGGGGTAAAGACCATGGGCAGTATAAAAACTATATTAAAATACTTATGTTGATCTATTAGATGCATGGTCCAACACCTGTGTAGCAACCATAGTTTTATCATCACCAATAACATTACAAAGATTAAGGTACGGCAGAGTAGACTTTTCACAAAAGCACATAAGTAAACTGTCACAATGCTTTTTGACCACCATTGAATCCAATTGAAAAATCACTAAACGTTCCCACAGGCAAGTTATCACAGAATGGATACTTAAACCTAAACATACTTAAGATTGAAGCAGTGAAATACAGTTAATGTATTTCTTGAGTCTGTGACATCAAGAAAGTTGAGCTTAAGGCATTATGTACCATGATTGTTGCTTCCCAGTAATGATTACAGTGCAGCTGTGGTGTGAGAAAAATATCAGCATCAGTAATGTTTAGTTATATTGGATTCTGAAATCTTTATTGGTGTTAGTCCAGTCTGTCTGTGCTGTACACTCACAAATGTGCTAAGATAGATCAGAACGCTAGAGATTTTGTTCTGAATATCTGGAAAAATGTGGAGAAGTTACACAAATAAAGACTTAGCCATAGGCAGCCGAGTGACTAACCGACCTGAAGCAAAGTAAGCCGAACGCTGTTCGGCTTTTCACTTCAGGCTGGTACGGCTGATTCCAGCCATATATCGGCTAAAATCAGCAATACATCCGTTGGCTTCGGCTGGCTTTGGGTCGGCCGAACATGCTCAGAATGTTCGGCTGACCCGAAGTGCAGAAGGAGTTGGACTCAGCCGATCCAACATCCAGCCGAACAGCAGTGAGTGAATAGCCGAATGCCATTGAGGGTCATTCGGCTTGGCTGTTCTGCTCAGTACCTCTGTGGTACCAAGCAGAATAGAAAAACAGTTTAAAAAGTAGTAAAAAATAATATAGAAAACCATTGGGCGGAGCTAGCAGTGACAACTAGCTCCGGCCAGCTGTTTTCTATTGGCCAAGAGGTTCTGCTGCCGTCAGATTAAGAACAAAAATCACCATAGGAATGCATAGCTACGTTCCTATTGGCTATTTCACTTTGCATTAGCCAATAGCAAACTAACTATTGTGCCTGCCATCTGCTGCTGTCAATCACTAGAGGGGACCTGATGGAGAACTTCAGGTCCCCTCTGCTGATTGACAGCAGCTAGTTTGCTATTGGCTATTGCAAATTGAAATAGCCAATAGGAATCTAGCTTTGCATTCCTATGGTGATTTTTTTTAATTCTGACGGTAGCTAATGACTCCGATGTCAGGAGTAAAAAAAAAAGAAGAAAACAGAGCAGGGAAAGGTTTACTCTGCTCGATCGAGCAGAGTAAACCTTTCTGTGAGAAAGTGTTTCTCTCCTGGGCGGCCGGGAGCCGCTATCTAATAGCGGAAGACTCCCGGAGCGTCCGGGAGAGTTGGGCTGTCTGGAGATCAGTGTCCCTGGTTACCAGGGACGCTGATCTGTCTGTGCAAGTGGCCGGAGCCAGCCATGACATGACGTCTGGCTCCGCCCAGCAGTCAGTAGCAGGCTGTCGACCGTTCGGCCAGTTCCGGCTTTCCCCTCGGCAATCGATTTACAATTCTCTGCTGCTAACATGAATAGGTTAAATCATGATCCATAGTACACAACATGTAGCTGTACTATGGATCATTTAACCTATTCATGTTAGCAGGGCAGAATTGTAACTCTATTACTGTAGTGTACTGGAAGTGTGTACCAGGTTAAATGATCCACAGCACACTCTTCCAGTACACTGCAGCTCCGACAAGCTCTCATGACAGTTCAGCATCCCCTGGTCACTAGGTAACCAGGGGACGCTGAACTGTCATTACACACTGAGAACTCGGCGGAGCCGCCGTGATATCACGGAGGCTCCGCCGTGTTCTCAGTGTAATGACAGATCAGCGTCCCCTGGTTACATGGTAACCAGGGGATGCTGATCTGTCTCTGGTGTTTGGCCAGCTTCCGCTTTCACCTCAGCTCAGTCGAGCCGAAGCATATGCCTTCGGCTCGACTGAGCTGCTCAGCCGACTTCGGGAGCTTAGGGCTATAGTGAATAGCCTGTACAGCAGCCCTTCAGTTCTACTGAACCGAAGGGGTCCTGGGGCCGAAGCTAGCCGAAGGATCATTTGAAGCTAGGGCTAGATCCTTCGGCAGCTTAGTGAATAGACCCCTTAGACTTTATTTGATCAGATGTACATTCTACAGTTATATTTGCAATAATATATAATATTTTATGGTCCATCAGCTATCTAGATATTTAAATGCCATATAATGATTCTTTTTAAATACGTTACTCTACGAGGCATGTCAAAATGTATACCAAACAAATTATTTTGTTTGAATGGCATATGGTATGGATACGATTAGAATAAAATATTTGTTTGGGCTACCTTAATATCAATGTAGAACAACTGGCTTACTTCCAAAGGTATGGTGACACAAACTAAAGGGACAGTATAGGAAAGAGAAAATGAGTGAAATGGAGGACAAAGCAAAGGGAAGAGCCATTTATCATGACCCAATCACACATATCAACTATACTGTACATATCAACATATCAACTACTGTACATATCAACATATCAACTATACTGTACATATCAACATATCAACTATACTGTACACACATTTTTAAGATTGCAAGCTCTCACAAGGAGGGACTTTCTAACCCTCTTGTCATTAACAGTTTTGTAACTGTTCCTTCACCCTCTTTATGATAAAGTGCTGCAGAAATTGTTGGTGCTATATAAATCTTAGATAACAATAATAATAGTAATAATGTTCTGTCCATCATTAAATGACTTCAATTGGCAGGTCCTAAAGATTTATGTCCCTGATCCAGCATCATTGAAGACTTGCCTGAAAAGTAAAGCTGGCCATACAACTATAGATTTTCTGCAGATTTTCTATGGTCATATGGAAAAAGTGCAACAGATTCCTCCCTCTACGCTAAATTGTGTGGATGGAGGAATCTCCCGCTGGGCCAAGCTTCAGTATCTTGCTAGTTGGCTCTGCTGGCTGTCAAAATACCTGAACAATCTGATTAGATGCAAGCATTGATCAGGTATTTTGAGAGCCAGTGGGGCCGACTAGCAAGACACTGAAGCTTGGCCCAGTGGGAGATTCCACCATCCACACAATTTAATGTAGTTAAAGATTTAACATTATCATTGATTTCACACACCTGTGCTGAGTCTTGGGGAGGTAATCAAATGGGATGAATTAAATTGACCACACACATGGCAACTTTTAGGCAATTTCAAACACTTTCAATGGACTGGGAATCGAACATGTAATTGAAGGTGATTGCCTGAAACCAAGCAATCTACCACCCATGAGTGCAATTTCAATCTTATCTGCCTGGTATCATTATTTTATGTCTTTGAGTGTTTTGAGATTTAAAAAAATTGGGTTTGATTTACTAGAAGCAAATAGGCCGTTCAATTTGCAAGGGACTTTGCACGGGAACTTGTTTTTTCTTTGCACATGATTGGTTAATCTTTGCAAAGTGATATTTTGCCACATTTACTAAACTCACTTCCCTTACAACAAAGTGCAAAGTTAACAGCCTATTTGCTTTAGGTAAGATGAGTTGATTCATGACATATGGCCAAGTCTAGAAGGTTATTATTAGCCCGTTTGTCTGTAAAGGCAGTTTGCAATTCAATGTTGCTGCATATACAGTATATACATTTTTCCAGTCCT
>NW_017307287.1:388511-397770 GCF_000935625.1 Nanorana parkeri | reverse complement strand
CTGAACATTTAGCAATACAGTATAGTCATTAACCACATGCCATCCAAAGCATGTCTTTCATACCACTACAGGGATTTGTACATCCCCATAAGTAGACAATTGTGTTTCCACTAAGAATGTTAAAACCACCAGTTTAAAGGGATCAGGTTAGTAATTATGTTAATGTGCTTAGTTATGTTTTACAGTTTCACTGGGGAAAGCAGTTATAAAGCACAGCACTGCCTATTGAAATGTCTTCTCTCACTTTGTACTTTATCTGCAGCTGAATGTGGAGCATCTGCAACAAATAATGAAGGAATTCTGCTGTCTCCGAATTACCCACTGAACTATGAAAATAATCATGAATGTATTTACAGCATTCAAGTACAAGCAGGGAAAGGAATCAATATCTCAGCCAGAACATTTCACTTAGCACAAGGGGATGTTCTTAAAGTAGGTTATTCGGATAAAAAGTATGCATTTGTGCTTTAAATATGTTTATTTTCAGTTCATGTTCAATTATTTAAGATTTAATTTTTTTAGGTTTATGTTTGAAAATATTTAATTAAATGGGAGATAATTCCAAGATTATTTTTACCAAATTCTATTTATTCGAAATGCTTTCTTGTAAGCTTAGATTACAGCTATATAGATGGATAGATAATTGTCTCCATGGAGATGAGATATTTGCCTGTCCACTGTTAAAATGTTAGTCAGCAATGCTTATCATGTGACGAATTTGAGGGAATACTATGCGGTGCATTGTCAAAGCACATTGTCACCATGTTGATGAGAACAAGGGCCTCTTTACCACAGTAGTTGTGGGGGTCTGTCAGTTGTGGGGGTCTGTCAGCAGGAAGCTAATTGGAATAGCTAATTGGAATCTGGAATCCCCCTTTAAAAATAAAGGGGGCCCCAGATGCCTTCCCCCCATGTGTTTGAGTAGGGGGTACTATGTACCCTTACTAATTCATAAAAATAGTGACAGACATACATGTGACCAGTCTTTTATTAAAAATAAAAAAAATAGATTATTATTTTTAATTATTTGGACAATTAATCAGAGATGGTTAAGGCATATATCCCGGCTGGGTCACTATCTGCAAGGAGTTTGCATGTTCTACCTGTGCTTGCGTGGGTTTCCTCCGGGTACTCTGGTTTCCTCCCACACTCTAAAGACATGCTGGTAGGTTAATTGGCTCCTCTCTAAGTTGGCCCTCTATGTATACCTGTGAGATAAGGTACCTTAGATTGTAAGCTCCTTGAGGGTAGGGACTGATGTGAATGTGCAACTATGTAAAGTGCTGCGTAAATTGTTGGCGCTATATAAATACCTGTAATAAATAAATAAAATGAATATAAATTAGTGGGGGCGGGGGATTCATTTGGTGGAACTTTACCCTTCAGGTTATAATCACACTAATATGTGGAAAGTCATGTTTTAAAACTGGCTATCCATCAATTTATATTGGCGCTCCTAACCCATGAGGATCATAGTGAAATTCTTGATGTTGTTTTTTATTAAAAATATATAAGTACCATAACCAGCTTCTAGAAGTTCCTAAAGGACCATGTATTTCCCTGACTTTTCTCTAAAGAACATTTGTTTGTACTATGTTTATTTTAAGAGTGCAGGTTATTTTGGTACTGATCTAGAATAGAATATATGTAAGTTTGCAGCCAACATCTAAATTTACTGCATTACTTAAGTTATTGTCCCTATTGTTCCTAAAATGAACATGTTCTGAAAATTCTAGTTGCTTGGATTTTAAGCTGGCCCAGTGATCTTCAATGCTTTCTGTGTCACCTATCCAGAACAAGTATATATATTATAATAACCGTGCTGTCTTGTGCCAGCACTGAAGTCAGAGATTGCCAGGCAACTAGCATTTTTCAGTAGGGAGTCAAAATAGCAGCCCACAGCAAGCTGGATAAGGGTAAACCGTGTATATGATTTCATCAATAGAAATCAGATAAGGTTTGATGTGGTTCAGTTTGGTCCTAGTAAATTTTAAATTTAAGCAAAGCAGACTACAAATGTATACTTTAAATTTCCATTCAATAATAAATTCATTGTCTCTACCTTTCCAAATATGGTAAATTTATTGGGAAAATCACCCAGAGTTTAAAACTAAAATACTGTTTGATACAACACAAAAGAACCTGCTAAATGCAGTATTTCAGTCTATATCACACACTTATTTGGAGGCGTTATAGAATACACCTTAGAATGCCCCTAAATGTGGTTTTTCATAATTAAACAGACTTTAGGGAATTGTCTTCTGGTCATCCATAGCATATTTCAGTGGTGTTAAGCAGATATTAAATGTCATTCTGGACCTATACTGTGTAATTAATTTCCTGGATGATGGATAAGAAACCAAGGTTCTCCACTGAATAATTCTCAGTATGGCTTAGTTAAAATGCTTTCACAAAACACTGTGCTGCTTGACTAGTTTTTCAAGAACAGTTGTCTTCTGCTTCGTCCCCATTTCAAGTTCATTTCAAAAGTAATTTATCTTGCATTTCCTCCCATTGTTCTCCTGTCATACTCCCAGGCAAACTGATCATTTGCATTTATTTAAAATGTTAAGACTTTATTTACAAATTACATTTTAAATGTGCACCAAATATTATTTTACATGGTGTTTTATCAAGTAAACACATTTAGTAATGCATTGTAGGCACTTGTTTTGCTACTAAAAGTAAAAAGTGGTTAAACTCCCTCCAAATGCATATTTATAATTATTAGATATGTGCAATTAGTTTTTTTTACAATACAGTATTTGGAGAAATGTACTTTATTCAGAGATTCGGATATATCCAAATCTCAAAATAACAACAGTAATGAATTTCACCTTACCGGAAAGAAATTATAACAAACTTTGGAGTCATTTGTTTAATTCGGACGTTGAGATTCCTTTTTTGAATGTGGTTGGAAACAATCATATTATCCGAATCTTCGCATCATCCGAATCGGAATCCCCAACCGAATTGAATTTCAGACAACTTGTCTACTATCTATTAAAAGCCAGTCTTCCGAAATAACAAATTTTACTAATAAAGAAAAAGCTTCCGTCCAAAATTACGAATTGATTTGGCATACCAAATAAATAATTTTGCAGAAATAACCATTCATTAAAAAAATAATCATTCTGACATAACAAATATGAAAAAACACAATTATTTGCTTGTAAAATAGAAATGAAACAAAACACTTGTTTGCCGACACACATGCCTAATAATTATAGCTGAACTTTGTATTTAACATAGACAACATCAAAGTGTTAGACCCCAAACCTCAACCCCTCAGCCAAGAATAATCTAGCTCAACCCTGTCACAAAATTGAGACCCCTATATCAGCCTTTCTTTACCTTTTTAGCCTTAAGAAACCCTTGAAATTATTTCTAGGTGTCAGGAACCTCCCACTAAATATATTACAGTATATCTACAACTCACAGTACATTGGCATGATCAGTAAGTTGTAGAAAGTTTAAAGGAAAAAAATAAGGAAAATAAAGAATGTCCTATTTCTTGATTGTTTGACACCTGGGATGGATCATTTATGAACATGCCCCAATTCTATACAACAAAATTATATTAAGTAATAACACTTATGAAATTAAACAGATAATAATACTGGGCAGAAGATAAAAACAGGCAGTTAAAATTGTAGTGGCTCTCTACATCGGTGGTTAATAGGGAAATGTCCACACACATTGGTAGCCATGAAGACATGTCCCCCAACATTGGTGGTTGGTAAAAGTGGAATATTAAGTCACCACTGCTTGCTACTCAAGAAACTCTTCACAATCTATGGAGAAGCCACTGGGTTCAGAAGGCCTGTATGACATCAGTTTAAATCAACAGCTCTTTATTCCCTTAATATTGAAAACATGACAGTACAAAATGTAAATGTTCTCCAAGACATGTCAAGGTTTCATGGTCCAAGAAACCATGTCAAGGTTTCCAGCCTTCCAGCAGTACATACTTAAAACATCACAATGATCAAATTAGAGAACTTTTACATTTTTGTACTGCCATGCTTTTAATATAAAGGAAATAATTATAATTGATTAAAACTGATGTTGTGCAAGTTCACTGTGCAGAAATAGTGCAAGAGCCGGAGATGTGTCATTGGGTAGGAGATTGGTGCTCAAGGCATTTTGTCAAACGTGGTTGGTGCACACTTTTGTTATCATCAAAACCCAAGGCACAAATAGAGAGAAATTCAGCCGATGGGGATGATGAAGAAGGGATAAACATCTATCATGTTATGTTCTTATGTTTCTGTCACCAAGAAATTAAGTGTGCAGTTTCTCAAACAATAACACAGGCAGCAATAAATGTAGCCAAAAAAATTTACATTTCACTGATTGAACTGCTTAAGACAAATGCATCTACTCTTTTTTTTTCTTTTTACTAACTTAGAGGGTTTAGCTTCTTTTGTATATGTAGGGTAGTTTTGTATTTTTTAGTTGTATTGTTTGTTTATTTGAAGTCCATTGTACCCTTATAATCCCCTGATTTTCACTGAAATTTCCGGGCAATTACAACTGGATTTAATTCAATAAAGACAGACAGACTGTTCACTGTGCAATTAAATTTTTTGATTTTGCAAGGGAATGTTCCCTTAGTTTAGTGACTGTGGTAAAATTTCTCTTTGCAAAGAATGCCAAGTCACATGCAAGGAAAATAACAGTATTTTTGCTTGCACACGATTAGATGATGGAAGTCAGCAGTGCTTCACCTCTTCTCATTCAGTAAGCTCAGGGAAAATTGCCTTGCAAAGTGGACAGTCTGTTTGCCTTTAGCAAATCAACTCCAATTAGGGATGTTCAGATGCCAGTGTCGATACTTGCTATTTTCATGAGAACTACCAGGGTTTCAGCGGTTGCAGCTGGGACCTGACTCTGGCGCTCCACCACTACTGTCCTGATATCATTAGTCTGTATTAAAAGTATCTTTACTTGTCACTAACTCCAATGTATCCAGAATTAATAAATAATGAATGTGGGTCTTTGAATTTGCCTTAATGTCAAGCAATATTATATATATCAACCTTCTTCATTACTAAAGTATTTAAGTTATGTGTGTCATTCTTCATATAGAGTGATTTTACATTTTGGATGTGACTTTGTTTTTTTTTAGATATATGATGGGAAAGACAATACTGTTCACTTGATGGGAGCCTTTACAGCGTCATCTTTGAGAGGACTGACACTTAGCAGTACATCAAACCATTTGTGGCTGGAATTTAACTCAGACTCCGAAATAACTGATGAAGGTTTTCAATTAGTCTATACTAGTAAGTATGTAGCCAATTTACTAATTTACTATTTAAGATAAATAATAGACATGTGCATTCGGTTTTGGATAAACCTGCAAATCAACGAAATTCAGTTAATTTGGCGGTTCGGCCGAATCCAAAATAACACATTTATTATATGCCCAAATATACAAAACTATATTCGAGAATACATAAATTGGACTACAGAATGCGCGGCGGCCATATTGGCTGCTGTCGCATTCTGCGCATGCCCACTGCCATCTTGGTGGTGTAGTGTATGATTTCACGTGACGGTGACATCATACGTTGAATGAGCGGTGGCCACATTGTTCTACATATGCACGCCGCCATTTTGGAGTTTATTTTGATATACACCAATGTGGCAGCACCCAAATATACAGACACCACCATCTTAGTGTATACCAGGACACACTCCAATGCGCATACGCAGTTTATTGTGCGGTTTTGGATTTGAAGGCATTAAAATGTGTTTCCTTTGACGAGACAAATGAAAATGTTTTTAGTTTTCATTTGTTTCATCCAAAACAAATTTTTTTTCTATGCACATGCCTAATAAATAAGTAGTTGAAATGATAATTAAAATGTATATTCTTTCAAGTTACTCCACCCACATCTAACCTCCATTTTGAGAGGAGTTGCAATTTAGTTGAAGAAATTATGTAGTTTTAAATTTAACACAGCATTGCAAATTGAAATATCTGAATATGGATGAATATGGATGCATCAAAGGTGATTGTACATATTACCTGATACTTTCTCCTGCTTGTTAGGGGAATATTTTCACAATAAGATAAAAAGATCATGACAAGTGCTTCTTTTAGGGCTTGTTCACAACATTGGCCAGTGTGTTCCGGTGCGGTTAGATGCTGGAACGCACTGTATCACATACTAATCTCCCCCAGGGGGAGGGGCGTGGTGGTGCATTGAAGTCAATGGCACCACAGCCACGCCCCCCGCCCATAGTTCGATCGCCTGCACGAGCACGTGGCACATCAATGCCTGCATTCCAGTTCTGCGTGACCTGAAAAAATAGTGCATGCAGCATTGATGTGCCACGTGTTCTGGTGCGGGTAAATGCACTATGGATGGGGGCATAGCTGTGGTGCCATTGACTTCAACGCACCACCACGCCCCCCTCCCATCTCAGAATGCAGGGGGAGTTTAGTATGAGATACTGTGAGTTCCAGCAGCTAACTGAACGTCAGTGGTGTGAACAAACCCTTAAAGTCCTTTATAAGTGTTCCTGTTGGTACAAAATTAAAAGGAACTTCTGACTAACATCTGCATTTCTCATTTGTCTCCTTTTTATATGCTGAAAAACTCTGGAATTTAGCAACTTTTCAAAGCTCAATATCCCCTACTTGGGCGTATTATAATTCCTCAAGTTTGAGCAAGTTTTGAAAGAGCTATTCCAAATCAATCAATTTTATACAGGACGGTGCTGATTCACAGTTCTTTCAGAAAAACTTAACCACTGAATGTAACAGTGGATGTGCTATAGCAAATCTGAAACATATAGAATTCCCAGTGCATCTTGCATTTAAATTATTTAGTACACAAGTATGCCATATTGCCTTATTGCTCTAGTAGATGGATTTACATTAGAAAATTGCAAGCTCACTTGAACACTGGCAAAACAAACAGTACTGCTACAGTCCCAAACCCATGAAATAAAATGCAGATTAAGAGAAACCATCCATTAATGTACACCAATAAACATTTTCTATGGAACTATTCTGCCAACACCCTTTTCCAGGCTCTTCTAGGCATTCCAGCACTGGCAATTTTAGTTAGGACGTTCCTCCAACCAGACTTCAACCACAGCTTGCGCACACAGCCATCTGTGACCCAATGACTGCGGAGAGCCAATGTCATGGCTAACGTCCGAGGATTGTATGTAACTGTACCCACAAAAAAAAACAATTATAAAAAATAGCCACTTATGTATTCTTAAAATAACACTCTTTTAATTTAAAAAGGTAAAAATATGTATGTTTTTTGTGATAAAGAGAATATATTTCATCAACAGTTGTTTTTTCTTACTTATTTTTAAAGACTTTGAACTCTCCCACTGTGAAGACCCAGGTGTGCCACAATTCGGATACAAAATTAGTGACCAAGGACATTTTGCTGGCAGCACCATTATCTATGGATGCAATCCAGGTTACACCTTGCATGGAAGCAGCCTGCTGAAATGTATGACTGGAGAACGACGAGCCTGGGACTATCCTCTGCCATACTGCATTGGTAACATTTTTTTTTAACTATGGATTTTTTTACTATTTGCAATTGTGCATTTAATTTCCTTGATTTTATGAAATGTTGTGTTCACCAGCATGAACAAATATTGTGATGCTGTCTTACTGTTTTTATAATTGTAATGTAACTGTAATTCTTCTATACTTATTGGTATTGTTCCTAATTAGCTGAATGTGGAGGCCGTTTCAAAGGAGAATCTTCAGGCAGAATTTTATCACCAGGATACCCCTTTCCATATGATAATAATCTACGTTGTACGTGGATAATTGAAGTGGACCTGGGCAATATTGTAAGGTAAAGCAAATTATGCTTGAACTTATGGTACACTGCAATAAATATATTAGTAAACATTCATATTCTGCAAATTTTATGCTGATGTTGATGAATAATTTATATATTTATACCGTTCAGGAATGTAGACAGGAACAATGACACCAGGTATTTTCTCTTGCAATTGTGGGGAGCACTGCTAAACAATTTAGAGAATGAAAAAACGATCTGTTCTCTCCCCACTTTTGCACTCCTCTATGTTTTCCTCTTTGCCATCCTAATCCCTTAATCTTTCCTAAATAGGATCATCTCCTCTTTCCTCAATCCCCTGATCTCTTCTTCTCCTCCTCCTCCCCTCTCCTCTTTTGCTTCTTCCATCCTTTCCCCTCCATCTTATCACCCATTAATCGTATTCTCCCTTTTTTCCTCTCCTCTGCCTTCCTCTCTTCTTTCCTCTATACTGTCCTCATATCCTTTTTTCTCCCTCTCTTCCCATCTCCTTTCCCCCTCCATCTTATCCTTGTATCATCTCCCAATCCCCCCTTTGTGCCTCTATTCTCCTATCTCTTCTCTTAACCTCTCTTTTCTATTTCTTGTCTCCATCCCTTCTATAGTACAAAGTTAAACCAACAGATACTGAAAACAAGGCAGTAGATATTGTATACAAGACAGAGTAGTAGTGATAACTAACAAGAAAGAAAATATTAAGACCTTGCTTGTTATAGCTTTAATCCAATAAAAAGATCTTTCTTTCTTTCTTACTTACTTTCTTTCTTTCTTTCTTTCCTTCTTTCTTTTTTTCCGCCAATAATCATTATATATATTGCATCATTTTGAAGAGCAGTTCAATAATAAAACAAGAATACAAAGTCCTATCATAATTCCCCTGTAGCAAAAGTAATTTGGAATATCTGAATAATTATGTCTGTAATGTGTGGCTTATGGTTGTTCATTTGAACAAACAGTACTGAAAATTATGTGAAGCAGTAGAGGCAAATCCCACAACTAATCCATGTGGGACTATAGCTAATTAATCATGACAACTGACTCAAATCTGTTACGTTCTATGTATATTAGCAGTACTGAGTAAAGCATCCAGCTGAACTCATGGTAGTGGTAAAAGATGCCAAAGTGACACACAAGGGAACAAATACTACTCACACTGCAAATACAGTCACATTGGAAAACACCCCCATTATCTGGTGAATGTGGGATCCAACATGTGGTGTTACCATGGGGATGGCCCCATAATTTGGGAGGAAGTTTAATATCACTTTTTGTGCAAATGTCCGTTACTGCTTATAGCTCAAATGTAAGTAATCAAAAGCAGCTAGTACAGACCCACCCTAAAGTGGAACTTAAAATACTGATCACAACTACCTCATTGGTATAAATGCTGCATCTCTAAACCTTCATATACCCTTTTTTACTGTGTATAT